>NW_015538074.1:130808-132442 GCF_001515605.1 Sinocyclocheilus anshuiensis
TAGAAACAAGCTAGAAAGAAAAATCACAAAAATATAATTAGAATTGAAAACAAAGTTCAAACTTCAGAAACCAAAATATAATACAACAAAAAAAGCAAACAAAACAATATGAACAGCCAAAGGAGGAAAATTAACAAAAAAAGTGAAATTTGGAAACAGGACAGCACTGCAGCCGTAAACAACTGCGGAGCACCCCGACTGAAATGCAGTTACAGGCCGTCACCAAACCTATGAACAAAGAGAGACTGTTACTCTGACAGATTTATTCCCTCTCATCCCAATGTATACCTGCCTAAACAAATACTTACCGATCGTCAAGGGGATTAATGTTTTATCAAGAGCCAATAAAACCGTAGCTTTTCCGGCAAAGACTAATGCAGAAAAACGGCAATCCAGCAACTATGTCAGGTTCTCACAGCTGAGAAAGGGGCGAATTAGCGACGTTCTCAATTCAACCAACGTTTCCAGAATGCGTACATCACATAACTAAAATTGTTCATGAGAAATTAAAGCATCCTCCCTACCTTCTCCAGCGTCTATACCCAGTTTGTATGAACGGTAATACACGACACGGCAGTAACACTCATAGAGTCAAAACAGAAGCACTCTCCAAACAAATCAGCGTCTCCAGTACTCTCATCCGATTCCGGGAAGTGACGGAAGCGCGTTAACGATGCAGCAGCCCACCAAGTGACGCATATCAGGTAGCACATATGTTCCCGTTTTTATAGCCATGGGGCGCCAGTAATTTGCTAAGGCAGCGGACAACAATGACGCAAGAAAAATTGCCCCTCCTGCCACACCAGCATGACGCATAGAATCAGAGGCTCCCTTTTCATAGCTAGCAGACAGTGCAAAAAAGTGAACCGATGCAGAACCCCTTACTGTTATTTAAAACGTGTATTATTATTTTAGATGCATGTTTCATTTTTCAGATGCTGTTGGATAGGGTAGATATAATTCATTATCTACTCATGGTATTAGTAGTACTTTAGCACATTTAAGATCTTCTGTCTCATTAAGATTGTTTTGATCACATTTTCTGATAGATTCATAATTCTGTGTAATTATCCTGGATGGTGACTGAAGTGACTGTGATGAATCCCTGACAACTAGCATATCCATTTGACTGAAATGTTAAATTGAAAATTAACAATTAACATGATTTTCCAAATTTCTTAGTATTTGGTTTGGAGCTCCATGTACTCCACAAGTTTGTAAAACCAGATGATCATGTTTCAAGATTTGAAAAATGCTAAAAAAAAAAAAGGTCAGTGTTCTTCTTTTTATATTATGTTTTATTTAACTCTGTCATAACTTCATTTTAAATAGTTTAATAATAGTTAGTTTAATAGTTTTAAATAGCCTACTACAACTTTAAATTAAATATTACAATTTTAAAAAGTGTGATTTTCAATGTGGTTCTCAGAGTTTTGAACCCCACAGTACATTTTTCTCTTTCCATTTGATCCAAAGTTCTCCTCCCCATATGGAAGCATATAAATCCGTGTATCATTCGATCATTCGTTTTTTTATTTAATATTGAAAGTAGAAAAATGAGAAAAACGGCTCCTTTTTTTCCAAAAAACGAAAAACAAGAATTCAGCTTAAATTTTCGTTTTTCGTTCAGGGGT
>NW_015538074.1:132583-137533 GCF_001515605.1 Sinocyclocheilus anshuiensis
ATCATTGCTTCTAGGCATGGATTGGCGGAAGCGTGTTACGTTTGGATCGTTTGAAACATGGCGGCTGGAGATCTGATAAGATCGTTGAATTCACTGGCAGATGAAGTGGAGCGTGAACAGAGAAATATATGAAGCGTATTCCATGCTAAAATCAAACGTTCGACCGACCGAGCGATCGAATGTCTAACCGTCGACCGAACGTCTACCGAACGTCTTGAGCTTTGAGCGTCTTACATCACGTGACGTCAGCGTCTTGAAATTAGCGGGTGTTTAAACATTTAAGGAGCCAAGCTGCTGTGTAAAGACTATAAATGGACATTACAAGCATTACAATATCAAATCAATTTGTGTTATACATTTTCATTTTCATTTCGCAACTTATAAAGCGTTCAAATTTGCATGCAATTTACATATTAAGACTACTGTTGGAAATGGCAAATGTAAATTATATAATTTAATTTTCATTTTATTTTTGCACCAAACTTTGCACGTATGGGTAATGGAAAATGTAAATTTAAATACAGAAATACAATGCCATTTTGAATATTGCGTTGCCATTTTGAATATTGCATTGCCATTTTGCATATTGCATTTTAAATTGAATTTCGCTACCTATATGCTTACATATCCCCATGGCTCCCCTGAAATGAAAGTGTGTTTTTTCTCTGGTTCTGTGCAGCAGAGGATGCCCTGTGGATCGATCAGTGGCCTTCCATCAGGTGGCTGCTAATGAATGAGATGAGAGTGGGAGGGTGAGTCTAGTGAAGTATTGCTCTCCTCAGCATAGTTCTTGTCTCCGGGTCTGACAGCATCCTCCCCCCGGCCGCTTCACCACTATCTGTCCAGTCACTATCAATTACTAAGCTCTGAAACATTCTGTACCCTGTACACCTTCCACGGCGAGTGTGAATGCACATGTCGGGGCCTTAACCTGCAGTGTTAACGAGAGGTAATGCTACAGAGGCAGGTGGCCACCGAAGCATCTCGCTACCCATTTTGTGTAATTGTGGTCATCTCACATTGACAATTGTGTGTGTGTGCTCTTGTCTTCCTACTAAGGAGAAAGATGTTGGAGCTCTGATACAGTGGTCAACCCATGCAGGTATGGTAGGACTGAATCCAGCCTACCATATTTCTTGTATTCCTTATCTTTTTCATAAAAAAACATATTACAACCATATTTGTTGAAGAAAATCCAAAAACTGAATAAAAATGTAGTTCCTGCTGAAAAAAAAGGTTAATCTAGTCTAAGGTGGTTTGCTGGTTTTAGCTGGTCTAGTTGGCAATCCAGCCTGTCCAAACTGGTGTTGAGCTGGTTTAGCAGATCAGCAAGCTGGTTTCTCAGCTGACATGTGCCCAAAACACTTCTAAAACGGGCTGGGAAACCAGCTAAGCAATCCAACTTAGGTTGAGGGCGTAAAAACAAACTGCCATTTTACTCACCTGCTATTCAAACTACCCAAAGAACAAAACGAATGGTACAAAATGCCTCATACTTGAAGGAATTACACAATTTTGCAGTCTCGCAAACAAACTTGTCTCAATTATACGATTAAAAAACCTATAAACACACTCTCACATCGTCGAATGCAGTTCTGTATAATCACGCTTGATTCTCGGCGTGAAGAACCGAGCTGAGGAGCTCTGATTGCCAAAGTCACAGTCTGAGAGTGACTGATGAACAAGGCTGAAATTTCATGTTTCCTCTCCAGACCCCTTAAGCAGATGTCACATTCTGGCAATTTTCCCTTCAGTATTAATGGAAAGGCTCAGCTGGCCAGAGAGAAATGGTTATGAGTCAGCTGCCGAGAGGGAGAGGAGGGCACCAAGCTTTTGGAAAGTTTGCGATATTCTCGAAGAGCTCTGAAGGTGAGTAATGACAAATCTAATTAATTAATCATCATCCCTTTGAGCTGAGAGTATCCATTCTGTTATGCATATCTCCTTTGGACACGAGGAAGGCCAAATGGAACTCCATTAACAGAATGTGTGTTTAAAACACCTTCTTTTGAGGAACCGTGTGCCATGCACAATGAATAGGAAGGCTTTTGTCTCCTTTTGATTTAGTTCCTCCGGCTTTGTGGCCAAGAATATATTATTTTCATGCCTTAGTTTGCTTGAAGAACTAGCAAGAAATGCACCTTAGCCGTAAATTGTCTTAAAGAATGGGCTCTAATGACCTAACAAACTTTAATATAGCCTATATTATTGAGTCGCCCCATTAAGTATAGCCAGTATTTCCTACCCATGCATTCATCATGGTACAGACAACCTGGCTGTTGATTTATACCGTCATTTATTCCACATGAAATGAGCAGAGATTACATATTCTATTCAAATACATATAATGGGCTGACTGTGTGTGTGTGTCTGCATAAGAGAGTGAGTGCTTTTTCATTTTCTAAAAGTTTACCTGGCTCTTTTTACAATTTACATCCAACCATTTAGCAGGAAGTTCTCACGGTGCAACAATCTTGGAGGTGTGGGAGTTCTATGCTTTTTTTCATCGTTATTCTTTCAATTTATATGCACCTCACTGTCATGGGAGTCACTGTAAGCATAAGCCCATTACCTGCAGCTAAATGGCTTTCTGGTTGGTGATCACCAGCTTTGTACCAATGTGCTTAGCATTCATGGTCTTCCCTGTTGGAAAAAAACAAGCCATGTGGTTAATTCGAGTCTAAGGTGGTCTACCAATTATAAAAAGCTTAACCAAAATGATCTACCAGGTCTACCTCGGTCATGCTGGCTGGTGGTACATCTCGTCAACCATCTAGACCATTAACAGACCATCCCTGCTCTGTTTCTATAACCACTAAGTGATAATTGGCATTAAAAGGTTAAGATCCCTCATCTAGACTGGCTTTGGCTGATTAAAAACCATGTAAAACCAACTATTTAGCTGGTTTTGACTGGATTTTGCTGCAAGGTCATCAAAGGCTTGTTAGATCGGTGCACCACCTGACGCCAACCCAAATTCTCAATCCATCACACCTCTTTCATTTGAAAATGCTTTCAGAGCGGCTTGTTTTGCTAACTCAAGTCACAAATTCACAACCAATAATTTCCCAAATGGCCTTTTGGCCACACATTTCAAATTTTGCAGCTGCAGCCATGCCACACAAGGCTCACTTCATTCCACAATCACAATCAGAGACAATCTCTGGCAAGCCAGAGCTCTCCAATCACTTCTCTGGTTCAGACACGGATACAGAGCTTTGATTGAAGAGCTCTGCTAATCAGAATGCTTTGACATTCTTTCCCCTCATCAGGGCTGGAGGTTTGGGTGTCCTGTGTTGGGCCTGCAGGGCTGAAAGCAAACTCCCCCTCACAGTCTCACACGCGCTCCGCAGGCATTGAGTAGGAGAATACCCTCTGATTACAGCTCCGCAACCTCTTTAGCCTCAAGAATCAGCCGTGACGACTAATGATGACAGACAGGAAGGGACTGTGTGTGGGGGCCCAGGTGGCTCTTTCATTTCTTTTTAACCAAAATAATTTTAGTCTCTTTAGTCATATTTTATAACCAATGATATTTTAGTCACTGTACAAAGTAGTTTTTGTGCTTAAAACACTTTACACACCTGTGTGTGCCCAAATGTACACTATTATTTTTTTAAGAAATTAACACTTTTGATCAAAAGTGACAGTGAAGACTTTTGTAATGTAAAAAAAATAAAATAAAAAATAAGTCAAATAAGTTAATTAAAGAATACTGAAAAAAAAATGTTTCCACAAAAATATTAGGCAGCACAACTGTTTTCAACATTGATAAGAATAAAAAAATGTTTCTTGAGCACTAAATCATTAGAATGCTTTCTGAAGGATTATGTGACACTGAAGACTGGAGTAATGGCTGCTGAACATTTAGCTTTGCCATCACAGAAATACATATTTATATTTTAAATTATTTAGTTATTTTAAAATTGTAATAATATTTCACAGTATTACTGTTTTATACAGTATCAAATACATGCAGCCTTTGTGAGCATAAGATAATTATTTAAAAAACCTCATAACATCACACTGACCCCGAACTTTTGAACTGTAGTGCATGTGCACATGGTTACAGATGTTATGAAAAGAGAGAAGAATTTTATTTTATTCAGATTAAGTGGTTAACTGTATACAACTGCAATCTGAATTTACGAAATAATAAATAAGTCTTAATAGGCAATATTTATATTAACAATAATCTATTTATTTTGCAAAGACTAAAAATAATGTTAAACTCAAAGAGAATTGCTCTTTGCAGTTCCCTGTACATCCATTAACTTTTGTATTTCTGAGTAAAACAGAATATTCCATAAAATAATGAAGGGTGTGACTTGATTTTATCTGTGATGTAGCTAAATGCATGTTTGTTAAAGCAATGCCTTCATTTGCCTAAAATGTCTTGATTTCTTTTCTTTCAAAATAAAGTCAATTTCTTTGGGAAGGAAAAAAAGAAAAGAAAAAGAAAAACATGCAGTTGAATTATACAGAATAAGACCAGGGGGCTGTTTCATAAAAGACGCTAAGAAAAGCGGGGATTAAAGTCCAAAATCTGACTTGAAATAACCTAACAAATCAATCGGGGCTAAAGCGGTTTCATAAACGACAATTTAAGTTCATACAATTTCACTAATTCGATCCAGGTTCAATGAGTCAGGATAATTTGATGTGCACGCTTATTCTTAAGCAGCCCTTAAAGGACCATCAGTTCAAGCCAAAGGGGAACAGAGTCTCGCGTAACAGACACAGTGATGATGCAGTACACAAGCCACTGTTAAGACAGCTGACGTGCTATGATTTCTGACAGGATGTTCACTGCTGTGATGTGACCCTGTTCCCCTCACACAAACACACACACACACGACGCGTTACTCTACGCTGCGCAAAACTCCGTATTTGAACAGTCAATAGCAAATACTTAAACTAATAACAAAACATACTTACAGTCGCTGATTC
>NW_015538074.1:137787-168489 GCF_001515605.1 Sinocyclocheilus anshuiensis
ATCGTGACGTAGACATGTGGGGGCGTGTTTGAATGAGGCGTTTTAGCCCGGTCTGGATCAGCCTTCTCTTTTAGATATAAATCCTTTTCTGGGAGACTTTGAGCTTTGTAACTCTGCAGATCTTATACATGCACAAATAGCTACATAACACACTAAAGAAAAGGAAAAATAGAAATCGCATCATATGACCCCTTTAAGGTCGATCATGGATCAAATCGCTCCACCATGGCAAACAGCGAATATTTGTGCTGTTTAATGCATTTGAGATGATGTGTTTTCCTCAGTGCATAACTGACACGTCACAAGTATATTTTTCATCTGTAAATGTTAGAAAGTCATGCAAATATATCCATTTTGCTGTCAGGAGTGGGCGAGGCTGACGCGAGTGAACGAGCGCTGCTGCGCGCATGCGCGATAAACAGATGGAACAATAGCGCAATAATTCTGAATAAAATATGCATTCTGCTAAAATATTTGTTGTTGGACATTAAATGTGACACATGTAGAATTTTAATCCTACATATAATTTTTATCATAGCAGTAACTGAAAATCAAATGTAAGCTGCTAATACAGCCCTACTATCTCAAATGAGTTAATGTGTGTTCCTCTTATCAGTTAAAATGTAGTCGGATTTCTATTATTATTTTCATTTTTAATTCAGTGGTTTTAACTTTTAATTTAGTGTTTTTAATGCTTTAATGCTTTAAATAACAATTTTAGATTGTAATGTTTTAAAGGGGTCATATGATGCTGCTAAAAATAACATTATTCCATAAGACAAAGCAAAAAGTGCTTCTGAGGTAGGAAAGTTTTAAATTGCCATTTACTCGGGATGGTCCTCACTGCAGAACACAAGATCATCTTCGTCAGGCCAAAGAGGACGCCTACAAAAGGGGGGACAAAGTCTTGTACAATCAGGCCAGAAACACACTGAATAAGGAGATTAGAGTGGCCAAGAGGAACTACGCTTTTATTTTATTCTATTCCTATTCCATCTATAGCACACCTGTAAATACAATTTATTCTTTTTTTGTGGTTTATATTTATGCATGTGTATTTTATTCACATCTCATTTTTATTATCTGTGTGTTGTTGTTGTCTCCGTGTACTGGAAGCTTGTGACACTATAACAAATTCCTTGTATGTGCAAACATACTTGGCAATAAAGCTCTTTCTGATTCTGATTCTGAAGATCCAGGGGGTGAGGTTGGATCCAACTCCTCCCACCTTATATATACCTAAACCTACCCGTTTCCACCCCCTGATCCCTAAATCCACCCATCTCCACCCCTAAACCTACCATCTCCACCCCCTAGATGTGGATCCAACCCCGCTCCCTGGATCTTTGTTCTGTAGTGAGGGGCTACTGATTTACTCACCCTCATGTTGTTCCAAACCTGTATGCACTATATGTTGTATGCTACCAATAGCTGACTGTTAGAGCTAATTCAGTGTAGCAGAGATGTCCAAATTGATTTGTTATAAAAACCTGTCAGACTTGTGCAAAACAGTTGCTTAATGAAAGATGCTTCTCAACTTTTAATTACTTATTTAAAACTGTATATCGTGGCCATAACTGACTGAACAACACCGCATCTATGGAATCTGGGAGCCTCACATTTCGGCAATACTATCAGCAGCCTCTCGGTATAAACAACCTCTCAATTCCACTAATGTGTCATTTGAACAGATGTAGCTGGACGTTGTGCTGTCTGGCCCCTGCTGTCATGGTGATCCCTCGCTCTTGTGTGAGGATGGCATTAATCTCTTAGTGTCGTGAATGAGGATCACAAAGGCCTGAAATTAGCGGCACGCCCCCAGCCGCACTCAATGTCACATTTAACTGAAACACACACATACACGTGCATAAACACTTTGCCAGGAGTCATTAATTTTAGAGCTGAGCCTGGAAATTCAGCTATGGCCTTTTCATACCCGGCTAATGGCCTCTAATTGTGCTCTTAGCAGGTGTTGTGCTGAAGTGACGAGTTCTGTCTCTCATCCCAAAGCCAGGCTGGCCCTTCACCCTTACTGAGAAACAGAGGTGGTCTCACTGCATTCAAAACAACAGGACAGATTGCTATCCATCATAACTTCTCTTTCAGAGGCTGTGTTTCTATATCCTTGAATGTGCAGTTTGTTGTACTGTGATAGTTTTGACTTTTTTTGCAATGGAATACAGGTTTTTCATTGCGTACTGCACAGTAGCCTATGAACTGCCTATGAACATGCAGCAGTATTTGGTATTTACATCAAACACCTTTTGTTCTATTCCAGATTACTTTGTTGATGCCACTTCAATGAGTGCAGATAGCAGCAATTTACATAATGCGAGTATATATAAAAATGCAGTACGGTTCAATAACGGTAACACACACACACAGTTTTTTTTACCCCTTCCACAAAGTATGATGGGCACACTGCCACAGTATGTGACCATAGACTTTTCAAAACATATTCCACATTGATGTCACATTACCATTATGCTGCAAACAGTGTTATGTTATTATTATTTACATACTATTATAGTATTTATTAATATTTTTAATATTATTTAGTATATATTATATTATTATATTATATTATTTTCAGTTTGAGTAATTTTGTTATGTGTTTTTGTAATTTTTATGATTTAATATGAGCTTTAATGTATTTATATTTAGTTCAATTTTATTTTTAATCATTTTAGTACTTAAGCTGATATTATTTTAGTTAGTTGCCAAAGAAACATTTCCAATTTTCAAAGTATTTTAAGTTTTATCTAATGTTAAATTAAATCTAACATTTGTATTCTATTTTATTTCAGCTGTATTTCAATTAACAGAAACTATTTTAATATTTAGTCTTAGTTTTAGTTAATAACACCAATGCATATTAACTCTTACTTTGCATTTTTAACTAAATTTTGACTAAAAATGTTTTTTATTTTGTCAGTTCAAACAGACAATTTAAGCAGCAGGTTTTTAATAATTTTATATTGCTTGACGTTCATACCCAACATTAGAAATGGAAGGTGAGGTTGATCGCATTGCATTGTGGGATGGAGTATCTTGCATTGTATGCTCTGATTATATACCACACATTTTAGCAAATGCTGTAGGTATCTAATGCATAGGCAAAAAAAAAAACATAGTATGAATATTATGGTAGTGTGCCATTCTGAAAATTGCCTTTGTAATAATTCCATTGGTCCACTTTATATGTTATTTTATTTTCAGGCTACATCCTGGTTGTGTGGCATATTTTAAGTGTCCAGACTAATTTTACCTAAGTAACCATGAAACAAGGGTTTTTCTAAGTCTAATGTTTACCAGAACATTGTTTTTAACGGAACAAAATCAGCTTAAGGCAACTATTCTTTTAGAAGGAGCTCAGCTGTATTGGTGTGAAAAACTGCAGATCTTAACTGAACGTATGGAGCACTGCTTGGTTTTAAATTTGTCTGGCTGTACATGAAAGCAGTCCCATGAAGCTTGCCCTCTTTGGACATTTAACATTTTTCTGTATCATTAAAACATTGGAGGCAGAGGAAGTTCTATTATTGCCAACTTGACCTTTAAAGGGTAATTGCCTTTTCCTTACCAAAGGATAAAAACCCTGAAATTTTCAAATGGAAATAGGACCTTCTTTACAAGCTACAATAAACTAAACAATAAAAATATGTTTCTCCATAAAATGCTAGCTATATCACTCAGGAAGAGATCTTAAATAGCTTTTAAAGAAAAAAAAAAGGCACAGTATTTATGGTACTGATTCAACTGTTCCCACTGAAATGTTCACAGTATAAAAGAGGTTGCATTTGAATGAGAACAGTTTTATACGAATCAAACGGGTACATTGGTCACTTTACAAACTACGGTCATGTGATATGTTTTCCATGTTGTGAGAGAAAAAAAAAAAAGACAAGGCTTTAAAAGACAAAAATGCTTTCTGGCTCTTCGGAAACAGAGTCAAAATTTTATCCTTAAGTTTATGGGGAAACTCTGGCTGCAGAATGAAAGCATTCCACTGCAGCTGTCATGAAAGATAGACTTTAAAGGGCACTTTTCAGACTATTGTCACATCAAAGCACTGCGGCTCTCTTTGGGGTATTGTGCTACTTTAATGATTTCTTTTTTCTTTTTTGAGTTGGCAGGAAGCTATCATACATAGAAACCACCTGATATGGAAATGCAGTGAAAGGAACTGTATCTGGTAAAGATGCTTGGAGAAGACCAGCGATTTGAAAACAGAAAAACAGAACAATTGAAAAAATAAATAAAATAGCTCACGGAAAATATGAAAAATTGATTGTCACATAAACCAAAGATGTTGTCATTAGGCCTCTTTAACATGAGTTGAGATGTAGCTTACACACATCACACTGATGTAATATATAGGGCCTTTCGCACCGCTTTAGTTCCAGAACTAAATGTACAGTACTAAAGTACTGGGACGATTTTGCGCAAACTATTTCCCAGTACCATTTAAAGGGTTGCATTCGCACCGAGAGTGTGTACTAAGAAGTGACGTAAGCCGGTCGACAGTGACATCATTTGTGCGCGGCGTTCAACAACAGAAACAAAGAAGAACAACATTAACAACAGGAGGATGGAGGACGCTGTGATCGGAGCTGTTTTTGTTGTGTCTCGCGGGTTTCACAATAAAGGACATGGAAAGTCGACGTATACGTAAAGCGATTGAAAGAACGGAAAGGAGGACTAAGAATCTCCAATGACAACTGGCAGTGCTACATTTGCTACAAGTGCCTGCACTTCAGCGTCCGTCCATCTATCGCTGTTCTCCATACTTGCGAAATAAGTTGACAAAATGTTTACAGTATGTTTACACGGCGTTTTAAATCATGGCGGGGGAGGGCGTTTTCATACGCCTTCGGCCAATCAATGTCTACTTACATCACTATTAGTACCAGTTGTGCTGGTTAGACCCTGCTCCGGAATAGGAGCTAATTTGGTTCTCGAAAAAGGCAGTCCGGCACTAAAATCTCCTGAATATCTGTGCCGTTTCAGAACAAGGTCCTCCTTACAAAGGCCTGATAGAGCGTCTACAGATGGATGGCCGAGCATGTGACAAGGTACCGCTGGCGGGGCCCATCTGGCTCGCTGCTTCCAGGAAGCCAGATTCCAGGGCGCTAATCCAGAGAGACTCAGAGGCCCAGAAATGCCATCAGGTCCCTTGGCAGAGAACACATGCCCGCTTTGTGTCCCAGGCTGCTGTCGATGGAGGGCTGCAGGAACGCAAGCCCCAGCACAGTTCCCCAAGTGGAAACCGTGCGAAAGGCCCTAGTGTTGGCCCTGAAAAGTATTTGGGCAATTAAAGTAATAGTTCACCCTCGGGCCATTCAAGATGTAGATTAGTTTGTTTCTTCATCAGAACAGATTTGGAGAAATTTAGCATTTACATCACTTGCTCACCAATGGATCCTCTGCAGTGAAAGGGTGCCGAATGAGAGTTCAAATAGCTGCTAAAAACATTACAGTAATCCACAAGGAATCAACACAACCCATCAATTAACATCTTGTGAAGAGAAAAGCTGTGTGTTTGTAGGGTTATAAATGCATCATTAAGGCGTTTTAAATGTAAACCATCACTTCTGGCCAAGATATGAGTTCATAATCCATAATAACACTTTCTCCAGTGAAAAAGTCCATCCCATGTTGTCTTCTCACATTAGAATTCACTTACATATTTCTCTCCTGATTTAGATTAAACTTTTATTTATTTTTTTTTGTTATTGGAGAAAGCAATATTATGGATAGAGTTGTATTTTAGTTGAAAATGACGGTTTGAAGTTTAAAATGTTTTGATGATGGATTTGTTTACTACAAACATGCAGCTTGTAGATTACTTACTTGTGGATTATTGTGATGTTTTTATCAGCAGTTATAGCTCTCATTCTGACGGCACCCATTCACTGTGGAGGGTCCATTGCTGACCAAGTGATGTAATGCTAAATTTCTTGATGAAGAAACAAACTCATCCACATCTCTGATGGCTTGAGGGTGAGTACATTTACAGCACATTTTTATCCAAATCTAACTTCAATGACAGATTCAGCCTTCCAGATGTTCACTGCAGAAGCTGTCACAGGAGCTTGTACTGCATAGGGTAAGTTACCATTTCCATGGGGAAGGTCTACAGTTAGACAGTATGCTGAGGTGGTCGCCGTGATTTTGCCAAGTAAGACATGTTCCTGGATCAACATCTTTTGTTGATCCTGGATCAACATAACTGTCCAAAAATATAGACTTAACCCAATCCCTACCCCTAAACATAACCCAACCCATAATTTATTCCTAAAAACAGTGTGAAATGATAGCTGATTAACAAGGGTGTAGAAGCACCTAATCCTGATTGTAAGCCTAAAACAGATATTTCCTGAAAAGTTATCCCTCAATTCTGATTGGTTGATAGGAATGTTGTTCCAGGATCTACAAGGATGTTGATCCAGGAACATGTTCTACTTGGTGAAATCACGGTCACCATGCTGAGGTACTGTAGTACAGTATAGTGTTTTGAACATTGGAGTTAAAAGGAAGAAAACTGATCACCAGAGTCCAGCGTGGACAGAAAAGGTCAGGAGCTCCACTCCTCTCATCTCATACTCCTGATGGAGGTGCTCTTCCCATAATTACAGTGTAAGCAGTGCATTCTAAGTGCGCCTAAAGCAAACATCATCAGGCTGACGGCAGTAATTTTATATCATTACTGAATATGACTGGGTAGGGACATTAGCAATGGAACATTAAACTGCCTCATGCCGCTTCCAAATGGTTTGTAAAACAACGTACGATTCTCTTTTCATGATTTATGCAACTTTCAGGAGACCGGCACAGAAACGGGGATGGAAAGAATGGGATTCGGTATGTGCCGATGAAGAGGAATTCAAGAATGATGATGAGAGTGATGATGAATCATGATGAGTCATTTAAAAAGTCAGAGACTAGTGCAATGTGGTGATAATAACAACAGCTGTAGTGGTGAAATAATTCAGACATCTGCTCCCCATTGAATATTTTGTTTACTCTCATAATGAGGCAACAGCTTATTTAGCATGTTTTATTATTACTGAACTAATCAATGCAGGGGACTACAGAGTGTGTCCCGGGTCACGTTCATTCAGTGTGGCTTACTTGGTCAGCCTGAAAAGTTTCGAAAGCCACTTAGTCACTTCATCAAGCCAAGCTTAAAGTTTGATGAGCTGATATCAGGCTGACGGCAGTAATTTTATATCATTACTGAATATGACTGGGTAGGGACATTAGCAATGGAACGTTAAACTGCCTCATGCCACTTCCAAATGGTTTGTAAAACAACGTACGATTCTCTTTTCATGATTTATGCAACTTTCAGGAGACCGGCACAGAAACGGGGATGGAAAGAATGGGATTCGGTATGTGCCGATGAAGAGGAATTCAAGAATGATGATGAGAGTGATGATGAATCATGATGAGTCATTTAAAAAGTCAGAGACTAGTGCAATGTGGTGATAATAACAACAGCTGTAGTGGTGAAATAATTCAGACATCTGCTCCCCATTGAATATTTTGTTTACTCTCATAATGAGGCAACAGCTTATTTAGCATGTTTTATTATTACTGAACTAATCAATGCAGGGGACTGCAGAGTGTGTCCTGGGTCATGTTCATCCAGTGTGGCTTACTAGGTCAGCCTGAAAAGTTTCGAAAGGTTTGTCCATTCATTCATCAAGTCAAGCTTAAAGTTTGATGAGCCTCTGGGCTGCTTTTCACTCCTGCTCATTAGCTGTGTTTTCAGAACACAGGTTTATTCCACGTTATCTTCAAAATATTCTGGCTAACCAATTAGACCATATGGTCCTTGATCGCAGAGCAGTACAATGCCAACTCTGGTTTTGGGATCAGTTTTAAAGCAATATTTTGTGCAAAAGTGAAAATTCTGTACCATTTACTCACTCTTATGTAATTTCAATCTGTATCTGTAAAATGTTACCTCATTTTTGTGTTCAGAAAAGAAAGAATAATAATAAGAAATACAGCTGCAAGCAGCGATGACAAGCACAAGCCCCGGTACCACCGGCACCCTGGTGGCTTCAAGAAAATTGTGTGCAGTTGGCATATGCATTTACAGTGTGAAAGAGATACACACACACACACACAGAGGGAACAATATATAAAACTTTGGTAACACTTTACAATAAGGTTTAATTTCTTAACATTAATTAACTATATTAGTTAACACATGGAGAGTATTTATATAGGATGCATAAATCTTAGTAAATATTGTTCAAAACTTACTAATACATTATTACAATTTTAAGTTTTATCTGTTAAGGGCACAATTTGCAAGTTTTTCACCGCTAGAGGTCGCATTTTCAAAACAATAACAAAGGAAGCTTGATGACACTATGAAGGAGAGTGGAACAATGTCGTTTTCACCATCCAGAGATGTCCGAATTATGTTCACGGATGTAATGAATTATTATTATTATTATTTTTATAATAATAATTTTACCTTCCAAAGTTATTCAAACAGAAAATAAACTATACAAAGACAGTGAGCAAAGAACATTTACATTGTCAAGGAACAGTAACTGACTTTATAGCACGAGTTCAAGCACTCTCAAAAGACTCCCCTTATAATCAGCAAAGCTGTCTATACACTGTTTGATAAATGAATCTCCTACTTGCATCATATGTACATCTGCACTTTGTTATTTATGATGAGAGAATTTGCGAGAGAGCAGAATTCAGTCAGCAAGCAAGAGCGCTGAACAACAAAACTCCGGTGTTTCAGTGATGACTCATCGAAACGCTTCTGATTGGCCGTTGCATTCATAAACTCAAAAGACATGTGTGTGATTGTTTATAACGCACAACACTGTAAAAACCCGTAAAAAGAATCATGGTACAACATTGCGCAGATCTAAATGTAATGCTGCAGTCAGCACTTTTCATTTCATTTTCATTTTATTCGCGACAGCCGTAATAGATTTAGTTTAACTGTACAGCAGCATTTTTGTCCACATGTGTTGCCATAGCAGTTTCTAAAAGCGGAAACCGATAGCGCGGATATTACATCATTGATAGGCGACAATGAACTGAGGCGAGCCATTATTTAAAATTGGAATTTCTCTGGATTTACAAATCCTCGGGGACTTTTGGGATAATTGTAGGTGTACAACTGCATGAAATATATAACACTGTGCAAGTGGTTTTTGGATATTTTATTATGAAAATCTTACATATTGTGCCTTTAACATTAGTTAATGTACTGTGAACTAACATTATCATGAACATTTTTATTAAATAACATTAAAAAGGTTAAATAATGCTGTAAAAATATTTTTTGTTAGTTCATGTTAATGCATTAACTATTGTAAACCTTATTGTAAATGACCAAAACTTTGAATGATAAGCATATTTTATAATGATTTTAATGACCTATAAGCATTTGTGAAATAATTATACAAAACTATATTACCAGTACAGTATTAACTAATTCTATGTATTTGTTTGTCATTCTAACTAATGGAAACTTGAGTAGTAAAGGTGTAGTCTTAAAAGATTTCTTATCCTATGACAATCGTATTACAGCCTTCATCTGTCAGCTGAAATATCTGATAGTTTTTTATTTGCTGTTAGCTCCCAGAGCATCAAAAATTAATACAAAAGCATGTTTCTTCAAATTGACTTTGAGAGAAAGTTTTAAGGAGTTTGGACAATGCACTTTCAAGATGTTTGCCATTACTAAAAAATCACCATGGCAACACCATTTGAGATATCCAAGAACCGTTCACAATTTAGGTTCCTCAGTGTTTTGGCATCATGTTAACAAAGTTTGGTGTAAATTGTATGACAGCAGTTGGAGGAGTATATAGAAGAATTTAAAAGTTTGAAGTGTTGCCATGGCAACAGTATTTAAGATATAAAGAATCTCTTCGCATTTTTACATCTGCCGTGTTTTGACATTATTTTGATGAAGTATGAAGCAAATCGGGTAAAAATAAAAGGCTGATTTGAAAGCATTTTGAAAATTACATACTTCCTACTGCCAGTTGGTGGCGCTATAACTTTGGCTCATAATAGTCACGTCTATGTGATCAGACTCCTTCAATGACCAGACTGCTGAGTTTTCATCAAAATCAGTCAATGTATGCTGAAGTTATAACACACTTCCTTATTCTTATTTTTCACCATAAATTCGTTGTCTAACCATGGCTAAACCAGAGTATTTATGAACCTCTCAGATATTCAGAGCAGCGATGGATAAAACGTCACTGAATACCGAAGTGAAAAATCCCATTTCTCAGACATGCGGTGGGAGATTGAACATGAAGGGGATCATTTCTCTGCCCTGGCTAATGTCTCTTCTGAGAGTCCTCTTTTTGCTAAATTAATTTCACTTCCTTTAAGTGCATGTTTACTTTAAACAGCACCGAAGTCCCCTGAATAAATGCATCTCTTTCTTATCCCCTGAATGTTCAGATGCTCTCCAGGTGCATGTAGAATTCAAGTATGCCCAAAAGACATTTTGTAGCCTTTATTCAAATTGCAGTTTTCTACATCACTGAAATGTGTGCCCACCCGTGTATAACTGAAGTATGTTGGCTGGAGAGTGTTTACTGTGCTTTTACCAGGAACTGTAAAACTGTCTAAGTGAATGAAACACAAACAGCAAATAATAGGCTATCTTTCCATCATTCCTAAACCAGCTGCAAGGCAATGTTATGGATTAACTTAATCAGTGGCATTACTAACTTAACCACATTCTTTACAGCAGAAATGATTTTTGATTGCATCACTGAATCACTATTTTCACTATGTTTATCCCTGTAAAGATACTTTGAAGCAATCTGTATTGTATAAAATGTTAGGCTATATAAATAAAGTGACTTGACTATTGCTTTTACGACGTCACCAGGGTTGCCAGGTACCAGCCCAAAACATATGCCACTAAAATACAATCACCATTATGCGTCAAACTTGAAAATCGCTGGTAATTATAAACAATCTGTTATCATAAAAGGAGCTCTCTCACAAAACCAGTGTTGGGGAGTAACTAGTCACATGTAACAGAATTATGTAATTTAGTTACAAAATAAATGTAACTGTAATCAGTTACAGTTCCTGAGAAAAAAATGTGTAATTAAATTACAGCTACTTATAAAAATGTTAAAGATTACAAAGGGGGTTACATCTGAATATTTTCACACACACACACACACACGCGCGCACACACACACACACACACATACACATTTAATTGACTGCTCTAAAATATAATGAGACACCAATGTTTCAGGAGTTTAGGACACAGACTAGGACACGTTTATATGATAACTGTTTTATTTCTTATTTGGGTTTATGTATATGTGTTTTTTTTAGATTAACTGTTAGATGCCAGTGTTTCCTGTAGCTATGCAAAGATTTGATTTCAAAAACAGTATCATAGCTATTAAACTATTTCTTGTTATGGTTTTAAATTTGTATTTAACCTCCGAACGATTTCAAAGTAAAAAGAGGTGCTTTTGTGGTAGATGCATTTTAGAAATAAATAATAATCTTAATTCAAATGATGAAGGACTCTGAAAGTCTGACAGTAATGAGTGTTGAGTCCTACTGTAAGGTTAACCCTGCCTGCTTTAAATGTTTCAAAATGATTAACATTTGAAAACATTTGTTAGGAATTTAGAAAAGTAATCAAAAAGTAATCAAATGTAATCAGTTACATTACTTTAATAAAGTAATTGAAATAGTTACTACACTGCACAAAACCCATAATCTTGCAGTTTTATCACTGACAGAATGTTATTTTTTCAATACATACATTTCAGTCAATTACAATTTATGCAATATGTCAAACCTTTAAACCGCGAAAAGAAATCAACCCACGGCAACACTTTACGAGTAGCCCAATTCCGCTGGAAAACCTCATACTTGACAACACTGGACGTCACATTGTATTGCGAATGCAGCTTCACGGTCGAGTGAACCGAAGCAGTTATTAAATGCACAAGCCTAAATGGTTCTCTCTGTACTCTAAACGGTTCTCTGAAGTACCTGGATGCTCGCGCATTCGCACTGCAGGAACTAGGAACGATTTTATTTCTAGGAACTCCTTTTACGGGAACTAAATTAGCTCCTACTTCAGAGTAGGGCCTAAACCCGCGCTATAGGAACTACCAGTGACGTAAGTCAAGTCAAGACAAGTCACCTTTATTTATATAGCGCTTTTAACAATATAGATTGTGTCAAAGCAGCTTTACAGTATCAAAATAGGAAAACAGTGTCAATGCAGAAGAACAATAGTAAACACTAATTTTTCAGTAAGTGTACATTGATTGGCCGAACGCATGTGGGAAAACGCCGGCACCCGCTATTTTTAAAAAGCCGGATAAACACACAACAGTTTATTATTTATGGAGCAGTTTACAGTAGGCTACAAGATGGAAACACCAACTCGATCTCGACTCGATCATATGTAGAAATGCAAGTTGCCGTAGTAGTAGATTTTGTCTCTTAGTCCTCTGATTTGCTCTTTCTATCGCATAACTTCTACGTCTACATTCTATCTCCATTATCACGAAACCCAGTATATACATAAAAAACACAGCTTCAATCACGGTTTACATTGTTGAATGCTGCGCTTAAATGACTTTGCTGTCCACTGGCTTATGTTGTTTATGAGTTCCTGTTGGCGGTGCGAATGCAACCAGGAAAACGGCCCTAGTTCCTAGAACTATGCGGTGCGAAAGGGGCTATATACAGGTGCGATGACAACTCAGCTTCATTCTAGTGAATTGGATCGTTCTAAAGAAACATGTATCTCTCTCATATGTAGCGTTCAAAAGTCGACAAATAAATGAAAAAATCTAACTGCCCTCTCTCTCTCTCTTGGATTCTACTGATATATATATATATATATATATAAAATACTGTAAAAACATATAGTGAAATATTATTCCAATTTAAAATAACGTTGTGAACTTGTGTACTTGCATGCTTTTTCTGTACCGGTCTTTTTTTTCCACGCAGATGACCTTGTGGATGTACACAGAGACATATGATCACACCGCTGTTTACCATATCCACTTATAGAAGCAAAAGCACTTTTTTCCCCTTCATGAGCTAAAGGTGATCTTTACTGTGGTAGGAAATGGCCAAGATCTGTCATAGCTCTGACAAATGTAGGCCAATTTTGCAGCGTTACACTTTGTTAAGGCTTGTGTCCCCACAAAAAGTCACCTAGCAGCTGTGTTAACCAGCCTACTGGGAAGGAATCCAATACAGCGTAGAAGAGTAAAAGATCAAGGAAGTGTGCTGTTTAGCTTGGGTCATTTAACTTAGCTTTTCCTGTGCTGCAGTGACAGCATGCTGCAATATCACTATGCATTTTGCATGACATTTATACACAACCTTTAGTTATTGCTTAATCAGTTTCATTATAGGCTGTGATGTGAAGATTGCACAGAAAACATGCTTGACACTTTCAAAAGGAAATGTTAACACTGTGTTTTTTTCTGAAGCTAAATTATTATTATAAATAGTTTTGTGTGTGGTGATACTTTTGTGTTGTTTTGTCAGACCTGGTTTGAAAAGCTTATTCATACTGAAGCATGTAAATGTCATATATGCATGTAAGAATTACTTTTCCCTCCTACAATCACAAATACGTCTACATTCTATCTCCATTATCACGAAACCCAGTATATACATAAAAAACACAGCTTCAATCACGGTTTACATTGTTGAATGCTGCGCTTAAATGACTTTGCTGTCCACTGGCTTATGTTGTTTATGAGTTCCTGTTGGCGGTGCGAATGCAACCAGGAAAACGGCCCTAGTTCCTAGAACTATGCGGTGCGAAAGGGGCTATATACAGGTGCGATGACAACTCAGCTTCATTCTAGTGAATTGGATCGTTCTAAAGAAACATGTATCTCTCTCATATGTAGCGTTCAAAAGTCGACAAATAAATGAAAAAATCTAACTGCCCTCTCTCTCTCTCTTGGATTCTACTGAATCGGTTTGTGCGGTTCAATAAAATGAGCCGATTTAAAAGACAATTCACCAATTCAAATACGCTTTCAGGCCTTTATTTTATAGCAAGTTTTTTAGTTAAATGCTGCTGCTCTTTGGTATACTTTGACGTACGTTACATAAATTACTTGCATTCTACTTTTTAGTTTTGTTCAATTGCAGCAAGGGAAAGCATACCCCTAAAACTGTTCATATGTATGTCTATACAACAGGTAGGCAACTTTCCATTTATATTTTGAGTTCCATTTATTTGGCTCAAAAATCTACCTGTCTAAGCCTGTGTGCTTTTGTGAGTCAAAGATGGCTGATTGCTTGTATTTGTGTTTATTTATATATTTTTTGCATGTCTTTTTTTCGGCAGAAAACAGGAGTCCCTCCTGGAAAATTAATTACATGAAATAATGAAGTCACTGAATTAGATCATTAGCTTGATTAACTCACCCCATATGTTGCAGTCATGAGAGAATGATGAAAAAGCAGGAAAACACATCAGCGCTTGTGAATCATAATTAAGAAATGCTAATTGTGTTTATCATTACGGGAAAATCAATGGCTAACTCTGGAAACGTTACACTTGGTTTATTTTGTTTGGGCTCAAGATTTCATTTTAGAAGCGACATATTATCACGCTGAACGCTGAGAAAATATATGTCATTACTTTAAAGTTTAACTGTCACATAGGCTACTGTAACTATAAAAAGATCTCATTACATGTCTGACAGAAAGTTCTTTTGCATTCACATTATTTTGACTATTTTGATGCAAATAGAATTTTCATTTATAGGTGCAAATTGAATAAAGAGGTGTCTCCATAATATTACACACCCTGTGCCTGGCAATACCGCTTAGCTCAAGTATTAAAGCTGACTACCTTGGCCCTGGCGTTGCTTTGAGACAGTAATATGCTGAGATGGGAAATCTTTGGATTGTGCATTGTTTGCAGGGTCACACACCATGTAATTATATTTTGAACCTGCTGTTGAGCTCGAGACAAGAGCATACATTTGAATATACAATAGATGACTGCAGAAACAGTGGCAACAAACCATATAGACTAACACAATATGTGCATGCTCAGTAAAAACCAAGGGCACTGTGAACATCATTGTTAGCTTACATAGCTACAATGAATGATCTAGGTTTGCATAACTCTGTTTAATGTGCTGACAAACTATATATATTTGGTATTTGCTCATAATTTTTCTCAACAAAGCTACTTCAAGATCAGTGGGTAAACATCAGTTACTATCATATCACCTGCTGTCTTCTTTTTCACTCAAAACTAGGAACCGTTAGTCTTAAGAATCTGCTCAATATTAACATTTTTATCTGTTTCATTGGATACATTGGTGCTGTAGTTATAGATCATGTTGTTCACCTTTGTCGGTGTGAAATGTTCTCAAATAGGCTTGTTAATTTCTTTAGTTTATGTTCTATTTGTTTTCTTTAACCACATACCAGCCACATTTTTTTTTTTTATATTTTTGAAAGAATTCTCTTATGCTCACCAAGGCTGATGTTGTATCTTTTGTCTATTTTGAAACAAGATATTATGGCTTGAGAGACAGTACAGTCACTTTTCTTCAATGCTTGTCTATCCCTTGCACAGCTTGACGAGACAAACTTCTCATGTGTAGAAAGAAAACATGCAACTTTACATGGGTGGGATGAAGACAGCTAACTGCAGACTTATGTAAGCTGTATGCAAGTATGCTCTTTTTTGTGACATATCTTTAGATTCTGTTTTTCCATGAGGCAGGAAAATGCCAAATGCTGCTGTCACCCGGATGACGCCTATTAGTGACATTCCTAAGTTGTTTAGGAGAGGAGAATGGCAATAAGCATAGCATTAACACACATAGTTAAATAAAGCAGTCTAAAAAAGCAAGCACGATCTGAATGTAGCAGGGTAGACTGGACAAGCACATTTGTAAATAGAAGGTTTTCTGGAAGGTTGAGAACTTAAAAATATTTTTGTATTGTTTTCCGTTGGTCACCAGGGGACACTCAGGACTGTGTGATTGGCACTTGATGACGAGGAAGACAACTTCAGAGACAGACCCTCTCCATAAAAGTTGAAGCGACAGTTCATCCAAAAGTGACAATTCTGACATTGCTTATACTCATGATGTTCCAAACATGTGACTTTCTTTTTTCTGTGGAACACAAAAGAAGATATTTTGAGAATTCTTCCAACTGTTTTTGTCCATGCAGTGAGCGCAAATGGGGTCCATGTTGTTTTGGACCCCATTGACTTTCATTGTGTGAACCAAAGCAATTTTCAAAACTTCCAAATATCTTATATTGCATTCCACAGAAAAAAGAAAGTCATACATGTTTGGAATAACATAAGGGGGAGTAAATGATAATTTTGTGGTGAACTATCCGTTTAAGTACTGTAAATAATTAACTTTTGCAGAGATACCAACATATAAAGAGAGACTATTATAGAGCGACTACGTTAAAGCGCCAGAACAAGAGCTCTTTTCCATTAATTAGACTGAACTATTAGGGGCTGCATGGCTTATTGGGCAGCTCACATTACTCTGTGTTGTGTGTGAGACCCTCTCTCTGTGGCCTGTCCACCGATGCCTCGGCCCCGCGTCCCATTTCATTCCGTGTGAGGTTAATTGCTATACCTTAGCTCATGTCCTTGTGTTAATGCAAATTAGATCTTTTGACATCCCGTGACGACTTTGTGTGGTGGAACAGAATAGGCGATGGCTCCAGAGCTTGTAAGGGAAGGTGTGTAACAAAGGCTGCTTGTCTGAGTAATCACTCTCCGTTGTTTGCCGAGGAGGTCGCAGAGGAACAGTATATTCATGAGCTGAAAGATGAGGGAGACTCATTTATTTCCTTCCTCAAACTGAAAGGTAAAGCCCTTGTTCTATGAATACTCAACACTGTAGTCTCTACTCGAGTGGATGTGGCATACAGTGCATGTGGAATAAAATGGGTTTTCAGCTATGTGACAGGCACAGGAGACAGTTCCACCTTCATTTAGCAGTTAATTAGATTTTTTTCAATTTACAGGCACAAATATTTTGTGTAGGAGAGGCTGAGGGTAGTTGTCTTTTTTTTTTTTCTCCAGTGAATTTTTCTCAGGGTAGATTTTTTTTTTTAATGTCAGTTTGTGTATAAGCGTATACCTTAAAGACTTGAATATATATATAGGTGATCTTTACTGTGGTAGGAAATGGCCAAGATCTGTCATAGCTCTGACAAATGTAGGCCAATTTTGCAGCGTTACACTTTGTTAAGGCTTGTGTCCCCACAAAAAGTCACCTAGCAGCTGTGCAGCTGGGAGGGAAGCCAATACAGCGTAGCAGAGTAAAAGATCAAGGAAGTGTGCTGTTTAGCCTGGGTCATTTAACTTAGCTTTCCCTGTGCTGCAGTGACAGCATGCTGCAATATCAGTACACATTTTGCATGACATTTATACACAACCTTTAGTTATTGTTTAATCTGTTTCATTATAGGCTGTGATGTGAAGCTGACACAGAAAACATGCTCAACACTTTCAAAATTAAATGTTCACACCATGTCCAAAACAATGTATTGGAATGTTTTTTTCTCCCTGAAACGAAATTTTTCTTTCTTTTCTTTTTTCTTTTTTTAATGCTGAGATGTACCATTATGTAATCTTTTTGCAGAGAATGACATTTGGCATCTGACAGGGTGTGAATAGATTTTATGTCTGTTGATACTTTTGTGTCATTTAGTCAGATTTGGTTTGAACATCTTATTCATACTGTAAAGGTCATAGACGCATGTAAGAATACTTTCACTCCTACAAACACACAATTGATATTACTGTTAAAAAAAATGGGATCAAGATGCTCATTCATTTGGAGAAATGCAAATGTGTGATTAAATAGCAACATATAACCCTTCTACCTGAATTGAAAAGGGTCAGAGGTAGTTCACATGCAAATTAAATGATTTGCATAATGACTCCTTTATTGTAATCTTCTAAGAGTGGATCTGTGGCCAACGTAAATTAAATTCATCACTTGTGGAATGATTCTTAATAAAAGTGGAAAGGATCTGACAGCTATGATATTTTACTACCAGTATTTAGAATGGTCATCTCACAGACTGTGTTTTCTTACCTCTCTCAATAGAAATGTAATTGACCTAAATTGATAGGAATGTGTAAATTTACCACACCACACTTTAGGTCCTGAATCAATCCTCATTCATTTTTCTTAGGAAACCACAGTCGAGGTACGATCCATAAAATCTGGAGTTTTACATGGATAGTTCACACAACATTTCATTCCAGAACTGTATGCATTTCCAATCTATGGCAATTTGTAACTATTATACATTTTGGCAAAATGGTAGCTATTATTTCGTATAATCTCATTTGCATGTTTCAATTTGCTGATTACCCATTTATGTTTATGTTTAGGGGTGGACCTTCATGCTTGCTTTTCTATAAATCCTAAGTTTTTGTACGATTCACATCAATCTATTTCATACAAAATCGAATACTTACGTTTTCCCATGAGATCATGTTGGCATTTCTCTCTTCTCTGGAACACAAAGAACATATTTTGAAAAAATGCCTCAGGGTTTTTTATTTCATTGTCCATACAATAAAAGTCAGTTGGGTCTAGTGTTGACTGACTTTCATTTTATGGACAAAAGTTAAAAAATGTTTGTGTTCCACAGATGAAAGAAATTCATATAGGTTTGATTAAATAATGAAAGAATTTTCTCCTAAATCATATAGCAAATTTTTCTTCCTAATGTCACCCAAGCCCGTTCTGATTTATTCATGAAATCTTTTTTTTTTTCCTCTCCTCATTTGTTTCCAGGTTTTGGACAACATGCCAGATGAATTTAGAATGAAGTCTCTCAAGGATAAACACTCACAACTTACACAACTAGACTTCTGTTTTCAGTGATAAACTTATTTTTGACTTCTTTTTGTGATAAAGCTATTATTTTTGCCCATAGACCATAATTCTTCACATTTCCATGGTTACAATAACATTTACAAGGCATCTTTTCAATGTTCTTGCTTTACAGAAAAGACGAGAAAGAAATGTTGTATTCATAAAAGAAGATATGCGCCTCTTTTACATCAGGGGAGAATCACGCAAAGAACAAAGTAGAGAGAAACAGAGGAAGCATTGCATCCTCTGGATTATAGTCAGGATTATATTTAGTTCAAGCCAAGCAAACAATGCAAACTGATTATGTAATTCATAAAGACAGCAGTGTTCAAGCAGTGCATGTGCAAAGCACTTTTGGGTATTGTTATATGAGTGGATTAAATGTTTAGAAAATTACCTCACAAGGTTAAGCAATTAGTTTATTCCTTTCTCTCCTTGCCTATTATTTATTTTCTGCTCTCACTGGATTGTAAAGCAGAACGCCCACTTCTCAAAGAGACTCGTAAACTTTTATATTGTATCTTCACTTAATTAAAAGCATGTCCTTTATTGACTGTCTCTGCACAATGTTGACTGACGTCCATTTCTTCATTGTCCAGTCAAGTGTGATAGGACTTTATGGTCCAGCTGGGCACAGTGGAAACTCTCACTCTAATGTGGGTCGTCCTTCAAATCGCAGTGACATCAGTCAATAAAGCTCAAAGAAACTGAAAATCTCTTTCCTCTCTGAGGCCAAACTTTATATAGGCCTTTTGATTTATGCCTTTTGGCTATGGGGCTGTTTTTCAGTGATTTAATAACTTGTGTTCCCACATCCGGCTCTTCGTTGTTTTGTCTTCACACAGATTGAATGGGGCAGTTGTGGTACATCAAACCAGGTCATGACACAAGGCACTCTGTGACCACCATCACAAGAATTTTCTTTCTTTTTGTCGAGTTTGCACTGATCAATGAAGAGAAAACTCAAATACTTATTCAAAGCGTTTTATTGTATCTCAATGCATTGCAATTATATTCATCTGGTCAATTTTGTATTAAAACATACTTATATAACCTTGAGCATTTCAAGAGAGGATCCAAACCCAATAAATGGATTTACATAAATGTATAATACACAGGGCTGCACTGAATCCCAAAAATAATCCCCTTCCTTTGGCCATCGAGTTCTTCACACAGCATTTATATACCACACTGTGCCATAATCTCTACCCGCATTCTATAAAACCACAACCACTGGTCTATGAGTATTAAATGCTTAAAAAAAAAAAAAAACAAGGAATCCAGAGATTCTGTAACTTCTTCTGATTTGTACACAGAAGAGTAGATAACATAAGAGTATTAAAAAAAAAAAAAAGTATGACCTGCTATTAATTTGAGTCATTTTGATTCAGAAACACATTTTGAGTTGTACTGAATGAAAAAGGAAAGTCTCATCTTTCTAATATTATTATTATTATTATGAATAGTTGCTGTCATAAAATAATAAAAAAACAACAACTTTAGAAACGTGGAAAACAAAAACAGTAAAAAACACTTGTATTATGTGGAGGAAACAGTGCTTTGGTGATTACATAAGAGATGGCTCATTTCAGTAAGTTGTCATTATCATTCAACATTCATTCTGATGTTCAATTATGTTTTATTTTGTGCTATAAGAGGAAGAGACGATCGATTCCAAAAAAAAAAGAATGACCTGCTATTAATTTGAGTCATTTTGATTCAGAAACACATTTTGAGTTGTACTGAATGAAAAAGGAAAGTCTCATCTTTCTAATATTATTATTATTATTATGAATAGTTGCTGTCATAAAATAATAAAAAAACAACAACTTTAGAAACGTGGAAAACAAAAACAGTAAAAAACACTTGTATTATGTGGAGGAAACAGTGCTTTGGTGATTACATAAGAGATGGCTCATTTCAGTAAGTTGTCATTATCATTCAACATTCATTCTGATGTTCAATTATGTTTTATTTTGTGCTATAAGAGGAAGAGACGATCGATTCCCGTGCGCTCCATGCTGCCGTTTGAACTGAGGCAGCTAGGTCGATTTGTCACACCACATTGAAGAGTGTAAAAACAGCATTTATTATATGAGTTTCGTAATAAAATTGACATAATTTGAAAGCTGAGGCTTTGTTTTATCAAAACTAACAACACTTCTTTATAATCGTGTTTCTCCACAAACGGTTCATTGTGACTTCCGACTCAAGACGCACTCAAGCGCGCCACCTACAGTATCTGCTTACCGTGATGTTTTAGAACCAGAAGTTCAGTTCCATTATACTAGCAATCCACAAACACAGTCATAATCTTCATAATTTCACAGTGATGCATTTTGGTCCTAGCACATGTAAATGAGTAAACGGGCCATTTGTTTAGTTGTTGTCACTGGCACTAACTCACCACCTAAAAATTCTGCTCTGCCTGTAGAAAACAGGATTATTGTGCATGCTATCAGCCTCTTGTGATGTAACACATTAGCCTGTACTGATAATCAGGACCTGGGACCATGGCCTGGCTCTCTAATTGAGCCACGTATTGCGGGCTCTTTCCGTTCGTTATACGCGGAACCATATCCGCCAACTCTGAATTCTCTCTTGGACAACAATAAGATTGAATGGAGCTCAAATTGAGACATTTGCTGAAGTCTCCTGTTTCTCCACTTTATTGGGTCTCCTTTGAAGATTATGTCATAAACTACTGTTTGTACAAACTGCAAATATTAAAATGCAAGCTTACAAAATCTGCAGAAAAGTCAGAGACTTCAATATAAACTCTAATATTTCTTATTAGTTGCTCCAAGATCAAAGTATGAGCTGTTATATCACATTCGTTTTATAGGTTGCTTATGGGTTCTCCTAAAAAGACATAGATGTGAAATTAAAAAGGTCTCATTTATGATATTTCTTAGCCAGCATTCATCTCTTTTTTATTCCTAGAAACATCTGATAAGAAATTGGAACATGACTGAGATTCCATTCAATCTCCTGAGCTATGAAAGTGCAGCCTCTGAGCACTATAATTTTCCTCTTTTCTGTATTTTTCTCTCTCCTTCTATCAGACTTTGTGCTGGGATGTTGATTAAGAACTAATGCTAATGATGGAGCCTCTGCGTCAACCACCACAGGAAATCAATATCCCACAAACCTCTGCTCCTTCCCCCTCATTCCTCCATACCGATAACTAGAGCCTCCTCAAACAAAACAATTAAAGACTCAACCTTAAACTCATTACCCACACTGTTTGCTTCTCATTGTGAGCCTATTTGATATTCAGCGCTTGTCTGAGACCTGTTTAAATACTTAGATTAATTGTGTTCATGTCCACTTGTCTTTGCTCACACAGGTGTTCCTCCATGATTGATTTGCTGAGAGCTTTGTATTTCGTTTCCAATAATTTAACTAACCAACTAGAACAACCTATAAGAGTACATGGTTGAATGACTGGAAGCAATGACCTTAACTAGAGTCATTAATGAAAGGATTTTAAATAATCTTTACCTTGACTTTTTATTTTAGATACTTAAATGGTAATGAAAATTGAATCTAGTGTTGATAGTGCACTAGTAAAAGACAAGGTTGCTGTTCTTAGAATTCCTGAATCACTTTATGACTTCTTATGGCATCACAGTGAAGACTGAAGCTTCCATTCATTAGAGACGCATCATTGCATGATGACATTTCCTTCTTTTCACTGGCAGGCAGTATTAATTCTGGCACTATTAGCGAATCTACATATTGGCAATAGAGACTCCCATGTCTCATCTTGTCTATCAAGATTATTACATGAAAAGACCTTTGAACCCAGCAACTGGTGAAACCTTACTTTTTTTAAAGTCAATTTGCCGGTGACACACTAGTTTCATATAGCAATCTGTCTCCAAAGCTTCTAATTTTCCCCTTGTACGAGTCATCTGTCTGGGGTGTTATATGTGATTCTGATAAATGGGGGTTTGGGTCGTCTGAATGAAGTTTTTGGTATACTTCTGCTTCACATTCAGTGGTTGAATTACAACCAGATCTGTTGTTCAGTATGTGTCCAAGAAGTGAGTCAAAGAAAGCGAGATAAGTTGTTAATGCCATAGTAAGGATTTTCTCGTTGTGGGAATGACTCTAACCTGTCGTTTAAATGACATCTTCATTTATTGCTGCACTGCAAAGCTCTGGAATTGGACATTTTATTAAAAAGTAGTTAAGGAGTTAACAATCTACTTCTGCTTTTGGAGTCCCAAAGTCTGAAGAACTTTCAAAGTAATTTATTTTCTTTGATTCTTTCAGATATTTCCAAGTAATTAAAGTTCTGAATAAAAGGTGTAGCATAAACTCTTGCATATACCTTTTCAGCATATTTTTGTTCTTTTCCCCATTCACTTAGTTTGGACAGTGCTGAGAGTTGTTTGTATTAAAACATTTTTAATTAATTTTTCATTGTAGTCTCTTTCTGCTTGTATTTTGGGGTTCTGCTCTGAATTAGTGAACCTTGTTACATATGTGCATATGAGACTTGAATCATGCAGTCACTTGTGCTCAGACAGCACATGAGCAGGTGGTAATCACAACAGTGTCCATTTAGATTACAGTGTTAAACGCTGCTCTGATGGATTACATTTCATGGCCCATTTAGCTTATGGTTGGCAAGAAAATGCAAAAAGGCAAGCATTTTTCCCACATTTGCTGATCTGGCCTCATTTTAGGCATCACAAAAATAGCATTTCACAAAACTCAAGCCAATCTACCAACGGAAATACTGAAGAAGTCATTTCCATATTTGATCCACCTACAACCCCTAACTGTAAACATGATAGCACGCAAAAATTAGGTGTGCATTGGAAGGGAGGAGCAAAAAATCGAGAAGAAAATAAAATAAAAAAATAAAGCAAAGCAATCTCCTGTAGGGTAGCGTCTGTAAATTAGCAAACTTAATGAGCCAGTGACAGCATGACGGATCTTTAGCATCTGGGCTGGGGTGACAGTGATTGATAGATGTTGGATGTCTGCAGGCTGATCTGATGGCTGATTTATGCCATGCTCGGTGCTGATTACATAAATGCCATTAGAGCACCCAATGGCAGTGCTGGAGTGCGGCGTGAGCCAGACGTGATGGAGGAGAGGACAGTGACCGACCTGACACAACTCAACCTCCCGCTAAGTGCCCCCAATCCACAGTGACTTAAGATTATTGTATCATTTTTTTAAATGATTGTTTTAGTATTTGATTATCTGTCCTCTGATTTCCATCATTTTTCATTGTCTTATATGGAAAGAAATAGCAGCACTCTCCGTGATAGCTTTTTATAGGACTCAGACTGATATGCAAGGCAAACAATCTTTTTTCAGTCTGGGACCTCAGATGCCTGTTTCAGGTCATAAACCCCAGCATCCAAGCATATAGGCTATGCACTGGTAACGACATTTAAAGTAGAAGTTTGCATTTGTTTAAAATTGTAATGGAGCTATATGTGATAGACTGCAAAATAAGGGAATTTTCCTCTCTTAGAAAACAAACAAACAGGGGAAGGCATATGAAAAATGTAATTAAAACATAATTGAAAGAAATAACAGTTCTGAAGCAATGAACAACTCATGAAACTGGGTACAAATAAAGTATCTTTTCAAAGTATGGGTTTCAAACTCTTTGAGCCCCCTTGATGAATAGATCAACGGAATGGAAACTTAACACATTTGAATTAGGGAGGGACTATGAGACATTTAACTGAATTTTTGCTTTAAAGGTATCTTTTTGTTTTATTACATATTTTTTTAATTTTTCTTGAGATTAAACCACAATTGCCAGACCCCTTTTGAAGACCTATGCTTTGTATTTAGGAACAATGGCCATACAAACCCATGAGAAAAAGCCAAGGATCAAAGACAACAGCTGCATCTGAAATTGCATGCTTCCATGCTGTATAGTAGATCAAAAACAATATGTGACAAAAGAAGTCTGAATCCATAGTACTTATTAGAGTTGGCAAAAAGTACCCGGATGACCTACTACTCCAGGCGAGATTCTGAAGTGCGCATATGATGGATACTTTACTATCATGTTGCCATGGGAGAGGATTTATGAATGGCAGTGGAGCGACACAACTGACGCCGGTAGGTGATACGGGATAACGACAACACGGTGTATGTAGTACGTCCAGATAACACACTTTTTAGCAGATTTTTAGCATTTTCGCTAAAATAGTTACGCATTTTAGCAATTTCGCAAAATAATTACTTACTCGAAATAAGTACCTACTGAAGAGAGTGTGAGATTTCGGACGCAGCCAACTTCTGTCTCAAACAAGCATCATACTGTACATAGACCTGACACTACCAAAACGAAAGGAAGAGAAGTATTAAATAATATTTAGTAATGAAACCTTAACCATTACAAATGCTAAAATAATACCCATTTATTTACATGAACATGCACATTTAATTATAACTAAACAAATACACAAATTAATCATAAAAACTGATGTTGTGAATGTGAATGAGGGACCCCCCTTTTTGTCTAAAATGTTATAGTCCATACTAGGCTGGAGCTAAAGGTACATTTCCTAGACTCCAGTCCAGTAGGTGGCGGGAATGTACCTTTACGCTTGGTTTGCCAACTGCCATTAAAGACAAGAAGACAAAGAAGAAGTGTAGTCCCTGTTTTTACTGATTATACCTGTAAATACCGCAGTTATTTCATCCAGAGCTGAACTGACTCAGGTAAAACAGCTAAACTTGTATTATTTAATAAGAAGTGTGCCTCACAGATATGTCTGTTAAGGATGCATTGACCTATGTTCTTATTTTAACTTAATTTGAAATCTTGTTACAAAAATGGTAGCCTTAACACTAATTATGGTAATGAATGATGTTTTTATTATTATTATTTATTCAAAGGGTGGAAAGTAAACTATAGACTATGCCAACCCGGCCAGAAAATCTGTATATTCTCTACCCCTTCACATCTTCTTAGAATCTCTTTTCCACAATAGCAAACATGCGTCACTAAATGACTCTGCTTGCTTCATAAAATATGTATGTCTGTACAGGGAGGAAAAATGCTAATAACTTTTGGTGGCCGAATTAGATTTGGGATCGGAGGCAAGGAAGGTAGAAATGCATGAAAGAATTTAGCTGTGCAACTCATAAATAGTTTACCAACCTAGTGAAGATTCATCAAGTTGCATAAGAGATAAATTATATTTTCTGGCTTTGCATTCTCACCCTCGCACCGCCTTTCCACCAGAGGAGTGAATTGAATAAAAGATGAGGGATGGAAATTGTGTCTGCGCCGTGATACCAAGGCTAACTGCGGTTTATACCTGCCGACGCTCGTGAAATCCCGATATCTATGATAGGCCACATTTGGAATGGGTGTCACCGATCCAATCGCCTTGCCGTGAATGAGAAAATATTGATAGCAATACAAAATGCCTTCTATGTGCACGGCAACACTATAGCGTATCCTCAACCTCCAGCAAAGCTGACATCTGCTAGTTTTTGCCTCCTGAAATAGAGTATGTGGAAGAAATCCACCACCAGTGGTTTATCGGAACTCTATTTAACATAACGCAGGCCATCGATGAAATTATTTCTAGCACAAACCGAGAGACATGCCTTTTTGTTATTCTGGAGCAGTTGGAAATGGCTTTAAAAATTCAGTAAGCTCGAGACCGGTTCTCTCGCTAGATGCCATTCTGTGTTCTCGGTGATGAAGGAAAACAAATTTTCTCAAAAGGAGACTCTGACTTCTTGTAAAAGTTAGAGAACGTTCTGCAAAAGAGATGACTAAGCTAACCCGCCTTAGGCATTTTCTGTCATTTTGGTGCACACTTTACACAACTAATCACAGACAGATGATTATTTCCCTCCCTGCATGTAGTTAAAATCCCGAAATTAATTTCTTGCACAAATTCATGCACATGCCTGCATGTTGTTTGTTGGCAGCATGTCAACAAACAACATAAAGGATGAACTTCGAGTAATTTTTACACTGATTTGCACAGAACATATAAAAAATTAATTGTGGTTCTTTCTTTAACAATTTTTAATCAGTCCACAGAATTGCAATGCTGGAAAAATTTGGTTAGATGTACATATACTACTTAGGGGGTGTTTACAATTTTTAAACTAAAATATTTGTATGCTTTTTGGCCATTAATTTACATGATATCAGTTTTTTGGGAGCCTGAGAACACAAACTTTTGAAAACAGGTTTCAAAGTTTTTGAAAACAATACATTTATTGTCTTATATAAAACGTGAATTTGTGGAAACGGTGACGTCATGCACATGTGTATTACATGTTCAGTCTATAGGTATGTGCGCAGGCACGCAGTGTTTACAAAGTAACATCGCTGCTGTAGTATGTTTATAAAACGGCAGCATTCAGTGAAAGCTATAACAGTTTGTGTCTAGTCTCTGTAGTCTGCACTTGGTTCCTTATAGGGTAAGTCATTAATAAAAACTAACTAGATACTAACTGTGGCATAAGTGGACAGGAGGTGAGATGTGAAACTTCTTCAGCATTTTTTGGAGAAAACTAAATCATGAGGGGTTGAAGTCAATTGCATTTGAGTTAGTTGTGGTCTCAAGTGGCAAAAAAGATTAGATTCTGGGTTGTCAAACAGTCATCCACTTCCCATAGCTGACTCTTTGAAAGATATCCCTGTCTTTGAAAGCATTACCCTGTTTTGCAGTGGCTAGACATGGTATCTATTGTGACAGAGCTCTTCATTTATCCACTCTGACACAAAGCAGTGGCTTATGCCCAATGGGAGTCCTCTGGTCTGGAAAACTGAGATGATTGGTTGTGTGTCATTTAGTGATCAAAGAGAAAGACACTTTTAAATCATCCTCTATTTGGCCATAGATTACTCAGCAAGGCTTGCTTCAAAGAGAGAATTGAATGTAATATATGTGTATAAGACTAATGGTTAAACTCTGCACAAAGCCGACCACCTCTTTTAATGCATTTAGTTCGATTAATAGCTTTATAAATGCACACTGCATGCCAGTCTCTGCTTCTGATCTGGTTTGATTTGAAGTGGTGTGTTTTGAGTTGATGCCGCCATTAGAGTTTCGCTTGTTTTGAAATGGCAAACACAGATGAAAATAACTGCAGTACTATTAAATACTGAAGTCCAAGGCATTCATAATATCTCCATTAATAATTGGTTAGAATAACTGTATGCTTACACCATTCACATATATCTGTAATTTGTCTCGTAATGTGTCTGACAGTGACAAGCAACCGAACATAAATGTTTTGCATTAGTGCTCATCATGAGCATCATTTCACATAAACACAGTCAGTGGTCACCGTTTAGTGGCCTGTGGTCTACAGTGAATCCAGAGTTTGGGTTTGTTTCATTTGGACTGTGGATTCTTCATAAATGCATATAATTGTAAACAGACATGTATATAAAACTGTATTTTTTATGTTTAAATAACTTCTGACTGTTACGTCAAAGCCAGCATGTGATGTTTGTGGTCTCTGGCTTACTAATAGAAATAATATTTTGTTTCTATTTTATGTACACTGTAAAAAAATATGTGTAATTTTGACTGTAAAATATTGTAAAACACTACGAAAAAAAAAACTGTTAATAGTTTAACAGAAGGCTCCCATACAACAGGGAAAAAAGGGTAAAAGTTTGCCTTGTAGTGAGAAATAGCTTTCGCCCACTCATCAAATGTCTCCTGTGATGCTAAAGTAATTTTTTTTTATAAAACAAAGCATCCCTGCATGACATTCATGTACTGTAAGTGTTTTCTATTCCCATCCCTCTCGTTCTTTTTCTTTTTTCTTCTCCTCTTTCTTCTCGTTTACTTTTGTGGCATCAGCCACAATTCTTAAACCTCTTCCGTAGGGCCGCTCTATTCTCGGTAACGGCAGATTTTCATTACCGAAGAAATCAATCATCATCAAACTGCCCTCTTGCCTTTATCGCTGGAATCTATTAGAGTTAATGCTTTTAGCGGCATTAACCAAGGCCCTGCGAACCTGCGGCAACCAATGGGCGAGATCAACATCCCCTGATGACATGTCTGAGCCCTGCGCTGAAAGACCTGAATTGATAGCTCTGCAGGTAGATGAATACCAAACAGAGAAGACCCCCACCCCGGCTCAGTAGCGGAGTCCCTTACTGCATCTTAATGGAGCCCGAGCTTCTCTGCAGAGGATGGGAGGGATTGATATGCTGCCCGACAGCTCCTCACCGGCTCCCATTGTGCTATAGGCGATATAGGAAACAGTCAGGGAATCAGAGTGGATGTTGCAGGGGTAGCTGAAGACAGATTGCTAACTCGGACTCTGAGGTGTTCGACACACTGAAGGGCCATTGTGATGAGCTGTACTCATGCCTGGGCAACTAAAGCATGCCAGTGTATTATGTGTCCTCAGGCCTCACAGTGCAAGAGAAAAGCATGATGCTTTTCTTCCTTGAGTGACTGTTTAATGTTAATAAGGAACACGGACAATGAAATAATTTTAGTCCTGTCCTGCATCATTGATTTCCCCACTGAATTCACCACGCTACCTCTTTTCTGCTAATGCCTTAAAGAGTGGGCTGGAAATTTCCTGTCGTTCATGAGTAAATTGGTGCAAGAGATTGGGTTTTTGTATTTTGTGGCTTGGAAGCAGCAAAGTGAGCGGCCATATTCTAATATAGAGGGAATACACTTGTATCATTGACATGTTTACAAGAATTAATATTTGTTTGTGGTAATTTAGCTGCTTGATTCAGTACCCTGCAAATTAAGTAGTTAAAATCTAGGTGTACTTGTAACTTGTAATTTGTAACTTGTCACATACAAAACAGATTTGCATACAGTGTATATTTAATCCTTCAAATATTAGATTACACATGGTTTCATGTACACTGCGATTTGGGGTCAGGAAGTTTTTTTTTTGTTTGTTTGTTTTGTTTTTGAGCAGCACAATTGTTTTCAGCACTGATAATAATAATAATAATAAAATCAGCACATTAGAAAGATTTCTGAAGGACCATGTGACAATGAAGTCTTGAGTAATAGCTACTGAAAGTTCAGCTTTACCAGCTCAGGAATAAAACACATTTTAGAATATATAAAAAAAGTATTTTTAAATTAATATTTCACAGTATTACTGTCTTTCAAGAACATTAAAAATACAAACCCCACATTTTTGAATGTAGAGTACAGACAGGTGAAGACTGTAAATTTCCTAGTGACTATTTTATACACACCCATAGTCTCAGTGTTTCTGGATAGCTAACATTTCTACACTGTCCTCTGGGTCTTTCTCAAAGTATAAATGTGATGAGAACAGACTTTCATCAACATCCTCATTCACACATACTGATTAGGGCAGATCCAAAGTTGTAATAATATTATTGTACTATTGTAATAGTTGTAGTATTTCAGTTACTGCACTTGTGTCTTGTGAATCGATACCGGATGAATGTATTGAAGCTTTTTTCTTTCCTGACAGACATTCTGGGATTTCCATTTGTAATTCTTGTATATGCTCTGTAAATACGCTTCCTGAACCACAAAGGTGAACTGTAATGGATAAAGTGTTTTGTCTCTCATTAAAAGCATTTCTCTGTCTGTTTATTGATGCTGTGGAGAGACTTGATACTCTAAGCCTTCAAAAAGGAGAGATAATCTTTTTCAATGCTTTCCCCCAGTACATTCTTTCAAAATTACTGTAATTTCATTTTTATTTTTTAAATTTGAGCTCTGTTCTTTGGTATGCAGAATAGAATCAAATGACACATTTTCTAGGTATATATACAGTACACACA
>NW_015538074.1:168781-180054 GCF_001515605.1 Sinocyclocheilus anshuiensis
ATGTAAATGCTATGATATTATCACTAAATTTGTTGAGTTGTTTGCTTAAAAATGTATGTACAGGAAAAACAAAGATACCAATTAAATACTGAATATTGATGAAAGTTGTTTTTCTTTCTGCAGTGTGGGCTTTTCTAATTTGAAATGCTTAGATTAAAAGTAAACAAACAAAGAGTTTGGCAGTTAGAGTTAATAGACTGATTTTTCTTAGAGATGCTGAACATTTTCTTGATTTTTTGCCCATGCACTTCAAGAATCGAGCCATAAAAGTAAAATATTCCAACATGCTCAAATGCATTATTAAAAAGGCAACAGAGTTGGTGTTCACATTCACAGTGAGGTCAGGGTGAAAAATTGGTGCGCAGTAATGTATTCACAGTCATATTCCCAATAAACAAATACCAAATAATCTCTCGGATGAACCTCATCATGATCTACTTATTTAATTGACTCCCCTGAGATCAGCTGTGTTCAGTGGTTTGGATCATGCAAATATATTCAGTTAAGGCACCAGAAATTAATAAAATATTTTAAATTTATCAACAGTTCATCAGAAAATGTCAACACTAAGCTTTGTTTGTCACAGGAAGTCACACAGAGGCAGCTCCATCTGTGTTGTGCTGGTAGTTTTGCCAAACGAGTGTGTCTGGTTGGTAAGTGGGGGCAAAGTGACGCTGCGTCTGACCTCAGATTCACCCCAGGTTCAGTGGAAGTTCAGTGGCGCTTTGTCTCATCACCAGCACTAAGCTTGCAGGGCTATAACCCTCCTGTGTGCGGCTCCTCAATATTACATAACGTGATGGCCCCGGTATGGCACTACACACTGGAGTCAATTAACCACTGAAGGACATAGTAAATATTCTGTAATGCCTCTTTAAAGAGGTCTCTTTTAGTTTGACTATTGGCAAAAAGTGATATGAAACTACAGAGAATATATGCAACAATGGGGAATGTGAATTCAGACGTTCATGTAGAAACCAAGCATGACTTATTAAAATGAGTAAATATTTCATTTGGACTTAATTTGCATTTGATTGCTGTCAGTGACAATAGGTTGATTTTTTAACATTGACTTTTAGGCTGAGATTTACCCTTGAGTCTAATAAGAAAAGACATATAACTTGGCTCTCCTGTTCTTTTCTGATGTAGGTTTTGACCTTGGTTTTTGTATTTGGCAGACATTGCACACGGGCTCTGCAGGGACAGCCTGTGACCATGCTATTACCTCTGTAGTAAATTATTTAGCTGCAACAGCCTTGTCTGGCCACCTACGGAAACCCAGACAGAGAGGTGTGAACGACTAAGCAGGTCATCACCTGTCACCACATTGCGAATTCCAAAGAATTTTTAAAGGGAGGTGGCTTATGGAACACATTTGAATGTTTTATATGATTGATATTTTTGTCAGCGTAATTAGAAACATTTTGCTGCTTGAAGGGCAATACAAATTATTTTATGTTTTTTCTTTCTTTCGACCACTTCAATTTACCAGCAGAACAGAACAATTTACCAGCAGCTCGCATTTTTGCTTCTGTGGAAGACAAATCCATATGCTTTTGTAGGGGTAAATCTCAAGGGAAAAATATTTTGATAACTCAATAAAAGTGACGTCTTCTTCTTTAAGTCGTTGTGTAGATACAGTGGTAAACAGATGCCGCTAGTGTACTGTGCATATTTATGATGCAGATGTAGTCTACTGTGTTCCGGCGTTAAATAATGAAATGTGAAAAGACCTGCGGAGGCAGAGTAAGTATGGTGGAATTGAAGCAATCAAATCATGGTTAAGTGAGTTAAGCGATTAGCTTCATATACCAACATAAAAACGGTAATTCAATCCGTGTCCTTTTATCAAATGAAGGTTTACTTCATGGTGGTGGCAGTAAACCAAAAATTTTTTTTTTCTTCTCCTAGTGTTCATAATAGGGCTTTTCACAGTTAACCCTGGGGCATTCTAAACCCCGGGTTAATCATCGGTATTCATAAGCTAACGTTACACTGTACATGTAAACCTGGGTTGATGTTTTTATTTGCATATTTGCAGTGTTGTTGATTGAATGAACGCAACCCGTTTAGACGAAGGCTCTTTGCGAATTCTTGATAGGCTGTACTATCAAAATTTTCCTGACTTTTTGGACTATAAAGGTAACTTACTTACTCCAATTCACGTGCTTCCCATCACCATTGGACATTTTTCCCTCAAACGCTAAACAGTTTACACAACGCAGTGTGCTTACATGACTGTTGCTTTGGTGTCTGTTGCTGAGTATCTAGCCGTAACATTAAATCACTGCATTGTTTCACACAGTACATGTTTGGCACCGCAATGTGTTTGATAACCCTAAAAAGTGGTGCAAACCCCGCTTCTGAATTACCACTTATTAAAAAGTGTGAAACTTTCCTTACCGGGGTTAGCGCAGTGTGAAAAGCCCTAGTCAAGTCACATTTATTTATATAGATCTTTATACAAAACTGATTGTTTCAAAGAAGCTATACAGTCAGAGTCCTGAGAGAATTGCATGTTGTATATGAAAACTCATCCTCTGTCGTAGTAATATAACGTTTTATGCTGTATCCTGTTATCAGCTTAGTAATTGAAGCGGCAATCAATAGCCTATGTACAAAAAACTATCATACACTCCACCAATGCCAATACACACTACAAATATAGACAGAAACAATTGGACAACTATTGTTATGAAGTACTGGACCTAAAATGTCAACTGGTGTAAATGTATATTTGAGACCTTACCATTTATAATATGTTGGCAGGTATCTAATTTTAATTCTTATTCACAGTTTTGTAAAGGAATCAAGTGCATACAGAGTGTGAGAGACATCAATATTCATTGTTTTAAAATAATTTTTAGGGTTATTTTCAAGTGCACAAACAGTATTTCTCAGTGTGTACAAACTAACAGGCAATTTTTGTCCCTTTAAAGAGTTCTTTCAGCATAGACCGCAAAGGTTCAGGGTATTTAGCTTGTTTTAGTAAATAGTAACCATTTTACTTGTTGTTGTTGTAAGGTCTGATGGGAGAAGACATTTTAATAAAATTGCACCCTTCAGACTTAAAGGGATAGTTCTTCCAAAAATTAAAATTGTATAATTTTCATATACTCACCCTCATGCCATTCCAAACCTGTGGAAAATAAAAGAAGATGTATTGAAAAGTCTTTACGTGTCCCCTGAGGTTCAGTGTTGTTCTATCTGTATGGACAAAACATTTTTTTCTTCACATCTTCTTTTGTGTTTAAATCTGAAGTGAGCAGTTTTTCATGTTTTTTCCCCTCAGTGTGTAAATATTTTAGTAGTTATGAGTTTTTGGCTTCTTGGAAGCTTTTGAAGTATCATTTAAGTTTATTGTCTTTGGTAACGAAAGAAACACAATATTGTAAAAACATTTTCTGCTTCATAATAAATTATAAACTTAGTGTCTGGCACTAAGCACTTTTAGGTAGGGAATAAGGGGTTTCTTCGTACGGCACATCCAGAAGGTTTTGACAAGCCGATACTTGAAACTGTCAGTCAAACTGTTCGCCCCTCTCTCTCTCTTTCCATCTGCAACGGCCTCACTGATGTTCCTCCCTGCCGTCAGCTCCTTTAACCCCTCCATCTTTAGCAGAGATGTTCTTTCACTGCCCTCAAAAGAGGAACAAGCCATATGACAGGGTGATTTTACGGAGGGAAATTGTAAGGAAACTGACTGTCATACAATGTGGGGTCTTTTTTCATGCCTCATTTTTCTTTCTGGACACCACAAGTGATGACAGTTATTACCATGGCAGGAGTTTCAATGTCGAAAAATAACAATGCTTGTTTCAGCTTGAAAAACAGACAGCAGTAAACTGCCATAAACTATACTTATGATCTCTCACATAACTTGTTTGTACATGTGTGTGCATGCATTTTTGGGGGCAAGGTTAAATTGAATGAATAAAAGAATAATCTGTATTTTTATTTTTTTTTTGGTTATATATTTTCAGTACAATTATCTATTACTATTATCTATTGTGAGCATCATTAAAACAAAATGCTGTACATTTCTCTTGTGCTTTTGCATCCATTTACTATAATTTCTTATCAGAAAATAACCAGTACAATTCTTCAAAATGCCAGTTTTTATGTTCTAAAGGTGAAAGTCATACAGGTTTGGAGCAACACGAGGGTGAGAATTTTCATTTTGGTTTCATTTTTTAACTTTCCCTTTAGACCAGCTTTTAGAAAATATGTTGGAAAATACTGTCTCTCTCTCTCTCTCTCTCTCTTTTAAAATCTTTATTTTTTAATTCTTTATTTTTCCCCATTGGCAATTTTTTTTCTATGATTGTCTTTACAAAATTGATATAGGTTTATGCTTAAAATGAGGCCCAAAATGCCAATGGTGTAAGACATGAAATTAATCCTTTTAATTATTATTATTACATTTATTTTACCTTTTGAAGTAGACATATCTTGTTTTGAGGAATTTAAGATATTCTATGAAAACAAGTTTTATAATTTGACTGATTATATCTGACAGAAAATAAGCTTTGAAGACAGTGACCAAGTCAAGTTCATATCTTTCTGATGTCTTTCAGACCGAAGCATCTGAAGTTTATAGTGTTGGGGACGCAGATGTTGCACCTATATTGCTTTCGCAATTGAGGCTGATACTGGAATGAATGTCCATCACTTACTCTCCACAGACTTATTATGACAACGGTTGGTGGTGTGCACATCCACACAGATCATGAACACACACTGCCATCATGGTAAAGACCTAAGGCATTGAATTTGAGACATGAACCGGTCCAACCATCATTTCTGAATCTATTTCAGGCAGCACAGAGGAGGATAGAGTGCTTTATTGATGATGTCTGCTACAGAAAGGGTCATTGAAATGTCACTTTCATGAATGATGTACTATCAACATCCGTATCCATAATAAGGGACGAACAGTTGCATGATAAAAGCAAGAAGAAATAGCCCTTTCCAGTGGACTCTAAAGGAAGGACAGTCACATTCCTGTTTATAGGCCCATTTTTGATGGCTCACACATTGATAGCATCACCAAACAGCACCTGCAGTATGTGATTTGTCTGTGATATTGTGGTTTTTATTTGATGACATACTCTAGAAACTGACAGGAAACTGTTCTCGCAGAGATGCTGACTTAGAATACACATTATTTTACAATCAATGACATGCTGGAGGGAGCTGTGGTGTAGTGATCAATGTGCTTCAGACATGCTGAGCTGTGGTGCTCAAATTGGAAATTTAGGTTCAAATCTGTTCTGCAACACTTTCTTTCCTTTCTCCTACTCTTTCCTTTTATTTTATTTATTTTTTGGTAGTATAAAGTGGCCCCAAAATATTTGAACACTTAATCCACACTTAAAGGGGTGGTTGATTATGATTTCACTTTTTTAACTTTAGTTAGTGTGTAATGTTGCTGTCAGAGCATACAACGTGTGCAAAGTTACGATGCTCAAAGTTCAATGCAAAGGGAGATATTTTCTTTTAAAGAAATCTCTGGACTACAACAAGCTTCTTCCCGGGTTTGTGACATCACTAATCTCGATGCTGACATAAACCCTTCCCCCAGGAACATGCAACTACCCGTAATGGTAAGGGGGCGTGACGTTTCTGGACAACCCTAACCAATCTGAGCCCGATTGCATATTTCTGAGGGAGGGGCTTCATAGAACCAGGAACTCAACAGACTGTTTTGACGAGAACGGAAACAGCGGTGAAGAATAAAGGTAAAATATGTGAAAATAATGGATTTTTTTTTAAAACGAAGCATTACCACGTTACACTGTACCCCATAAACACAATCAAGCCTTCGAAAAAAGCTGATCAAACACCACTTTGTATTTGATTGTATTTTATGGAACAGTATTAAACTAAGTTGCATGGCATGAGCTGAAGGCTGATTATCTGAAGGCTGAGATTTACCCTTGAGTCTAATAAGAAAAGACATATAACTTGGCTCTCCTGTTCTTTTCTGATGTAGGTTTTGACCTTGGTTTTTGTATTTGGCAGACATTGCACACGGGCTCTGCAGGGACAGCCTGTGACCATGCTATTACCTCTGTAGTAAATTATTTAGCTGCAACAGCCTTGTCTGGCCACCTACGGAAACCCAGACAGAGAGGTGTGAACGACTAAGCAGGTCATCACCTGTCACCACATTGCGAATTCCAAAGAATTTTTAAAGGGAGGTGGCTTATGGAACACATTTGAATGTTTTATATGATTGATATTTTTGTCAGCGTAATTAGAAACATTTTGCTGCTTGAAGGGCAATACAAATTATTTTATGTTTTTTCTTTCTTTCGACCACTTCAATTTACCAGCAGAACAGAACAATTTACCAGCAGCTCGCATTTTTGCTTCTGTGGAAGACAAATCCATATGCTTTTGTAGGGGTAAATCTCAAGGGAAAAATATTTTGATAACTCAATAAAAGTGACGTCTTCTTCTTTAAGTCGTTGTGTAGATACAGTGGTAAACAGATGCCGCTAGTGTACTGTGCATATTTATGATGCAGATGTAGTCTACTGTGTTCCGGCGTTAAATAATGAAATGTGAAAAGACCTGCGGAGGCAGAGTAAGTATGGTGGAATTGAAGCAATCAAATCATGGTTAAGTGAGTTAAGCGATTAGCTTCATATACCAACATAAAAACGGTAATTCAATCCGTGTCCTTTTATCAAATGAAGGTTTACTTCATGGTGGTGGCAGTAAACCAAAAATTTTTTTTTTCTTCTCCTAGTGTTCATAATAGGGCTTTTCACAGTTAACCCTGGGGCATTCTAAACCCCGGGTTAATCATCGGTATTCATAAGCTAACGTTACACTGTACATGTAAACCTGGGTTGATGTTTTTATTTGCATATTTGCAGTGTTGTTGATTGAATGAACGCAACCCGTTTAGACGAAGGCTCTTTGCGAATTCTTGATAGGCTGTACTATCAAAATTTTCCTGACTTTTTGGACTATAAAGGTAACTTACTTACTCCAATTCACGTGCTTCCCATCACCATTGGACATTTTTCCCTCAAACGCTAAACAGTTTACACAACGCAGTGTGCTTACATGACTGTTGCTTTGGTGTCTGTTGCTGAGTATCTAGCCGTAACATTAAATCACTGCATTGTTTCACACAGTACATGTTTGGCACCGCAATGTGTTTGATAACCCTAAAAAGTGGTGCAAACCCCGCTTCTGAATTACCACTTATTAAAAAGTGTGAAACTTTCCTTACCGGGGTTAGCGCAGTGTGAAAAGCCCTAGTCAAGTCACATTTATTTATATAGATCTTTATACAAAACTGATTGTTTCAAAGAAGCTATACAGTCAGAGTCCTGAGAGAATTGCATGTTGTATATGAAAACTCATCCTCTGTCGTAGTAATATAACGTTTTATGCTGTATCCTGTTATCAGCTTAGTAATTGAAGCGGCAATCAATAGCCTATGTACAAAAAACTATCATACACTCCACCAATGCCAATACACACTACAAATATAGACAGAAACAATTGGACAACTATTGTTATGAAGTACTGGACCTAAAATGTCAACTGGTGTAAATGTATATTTGAGACCTTACCATTTATAATATGTTGGCAGGTATCTAATTTTAATTCTTATTCACAGTTTTGTAAAGGAATCAAGTGCATACAGAGTGTGAGAGACATCAATATTCATTGTTTTAAAATAATTTTTAGGGTTATTTTCAAGTGCACAAACAGTATTTCTCAGTGTGTACAAACTAACAGGCAATTTTTGTCCCTTTAAAGAGTTCTTTCAGCATAGACCGCAAAGGTTCAGGGTATTTAGCTTGTTTTAGTAAATAGTAACCATTTTACTTGTTGTTGTTGTAAGGTCTGATGGGAGAAGACATTTTAATAAAATTGCACCCTTCAGACTTAAAGGGATAGTTCTTCCAAAAATTAAAATTGTATAATTTTCATATACTCACCCTCATGCCATTCCAAACCTGTGGAAAATAAAAGAAGATGTATTGAAAAGTCTTTACGTGTCCCCTGAGGTTCAGTGTTGTTCTATCTGTATGGACAAAACATTTTTTTCTTCACATCTTCTTTTGTGTTTAAATCTGAAGTGAGCAGTTTTTCATGTTTTTTCCCCTCAGTGTGTAAATATTTTAGTAGTTATGAGTTTTTGGCTTCTTGGAAGCTTTTGAAGTATCATTTAAGTTTATTGTCTTTGGTAACGAAAGAAACACAATATTGTAAAAACATTTTCTGCTTCATAATAAATTATAAACTTAGTGTCTGGCACTAAGCACTTTTAGGTAGGGAATAAGGGGTTTCTTCGTACGGCACATCCAGAAGGTTTTGACAAGCCGATACTTGAAACTGTCAGTCAAACTGTTCGCCCCTCTCTCTCTCTTTCCATCTGCAACGGCCTCACTGATGTTCCTCCCTGCCGTCAGCTCCTTTAACCCCTCCATCTTTAGCAGAGATGTTCTTTCACTGCCCTCAAAAGAGGAACAAGCCATATGACAGGGTGATTTTACGGAGGGAAATTGTAAGGAAACTGACTGTCATACAATGTGGGGTCTTTTTTCATGCCTCATTTTTCTTTCTGGACACCACAAGTGATGACAGTTATTACCATGGCAGGAGTTTCAATGTCGAAAAATAACAATGCTTGTTTCAGCTTGAAAAACAGACAGCAGTAAACTGCCATAAACTATACTTATGATCTCTCACATAACTTGTTTGTACATGTGTGTGCATGCATTTTTGGGGGCAAGGTTAAATTGAATGAATAAAAGAATAATCTGTATTTTTATTTTTTTTTTGGTTATATATTTTCAGTACAATTATCTATTACTATTATCTATTGTGAGCATCATTAAAACAAAATGCTGTACATTTCTCTTGTGCTTTTGCATCCATTTACTATAATTTCTTATCAGAAAATAACCAGTACAATTCTTCAAAATGCCAGTTTTTATGTTCTAAAGGTGAAAGTCATACAGGTTTGGAGCAACACGAGGGTGAGAATTTTCATTTTGGTTTCATTTTTTAACTTTCCCTTTAGACCAGCTTTTAGAAAATATGTTGGAAAATACTGTCTCTCTCTCTCTCTCTCTCTCTTTTAAAATCTTTATTTTTTAATTCTTTATTTTTCCCCATTGGCAATTTTTTTTCTATGATTGTCTTTACAAAATTGATATAGGTTTATGCTTAAAATGAGGCCCAAAATGCCAATGGTGTAAGACATGAAATTAATCCTTTTAATTATTATTATTACATTTATTTTACCTTTTGAAGTAGACATATCTTGTTTTGAGGAATTTAAGATATTCTATGAAAACAAGTTTTATAATTTGACTGATTATATCTGACAGAAAATAAGCTTTGAAGACAGTGACCAAGTCAAGTTCATATCTTTCTGATGTCTTTCAGACCGAAGCATCTGAAGTTTATAGTGTTGGGGACGCAGATGTTGCACCTATATTGCTTTCGCAATTGAGGCTGATACTGGAATGAATGTCCATCACTTACTCTCCACAGACTTATTATGACAACGGTTGGTGGTGTGCACATCCACACAGATCATGAACACACACTGCCATCATGGTAAAGACCTAAGGCATTGAATTTGAGACATGAACCGGTCCAACCATCATTTCTGAATCTATTTCAGGCAGCACAGAGGAGGATAGAGTGCTTTATTGATGATGTCTGCTACAGAAAGGGTCATTGAAATGTCACTTTCATGAATGATGTACTATCAACATCCGTATCCATAATAAGGGACGAACAGTTGCATGATAAAAGCAAGAAGAAATAGCCCTTTCCAGTGGACTCTAAAGGAAGGACAGTCACATTCCTGTTTATAGGCCCATTTTTGATGGCTCACACATTGATAGCATCACCAAACAGCACCTGCAGTATGTGATTTGTCTGTGATATTGTGGTTTTTATTTGATGACATACTCTAGAAACTGACAGGAAACTGTTCTCGCAGAGATGCTGACTTAGAATACACATTATTTTACAATCAATGACATGCTGGAGGGAGCTGTGGTGTAGTGATCAATGTGCTTCAGACATGCTGAGCTGTGGTGCTCAAATTGGAAATTTAGGTTCAAATCTGTTCTGCAACACTTTCTTTCCTTTCTCCTACTCTTTCCTTTTATTTTATTTATTTTTTGGTAGTATAAAGTGGCCCCAAAATATTTGAACACTTAATCCACACTTAAAGGGGTGGTTGATTATGATTTCACTTTTTTAACTTTAGTTAGTGTGTAATGTTGCTGTCAGAGCATACAACGTGTGCAAAGTTACGATGCTCAAAGTTCAATGCAAAGGGAGATATTTTCTTTTAAAGAAATCTCTGGACTACAACAAGCTTCTTCCCGGGTTTGTGACATCACTAATCTCGATGCTGACATAAACCCTTCCCCCAGGAACATGCAACTACCCGTAATGGTAAGGGGGCGTGACGTTTCTGGACAACCCTAACCAATCTGAGCCCGATTGCATATTTCTGAGGGAGGGGCTTCATAGAACCAGGAACTCAACAGACTGTTTTGACGAGAACGGAAACAGCGGTGAAGAATAAAGGTAAAATATGTGAAAATAATGGATTTTTTTTTAAAACGAAGCATTACCACGTTACACTGTACCCCATAAACACAATCAAGCCTTCGAAAAAAGCTGATCAAACACCACTTTGTATTTGATTGTATTTTATGGAACAGTATTAAACTAAGTTGCATGGCATGAGCTGAAGGCTGATTATCTGATTAAGGCACCACAAGAACATACCATTTCCAAGGCCTTGACTAGTGACTATCCTCAGATGTGAAAAGCAGCAGATGGGGAAAAAGTCAATTTCATGCGTTAGTGAGTGACTGAGTGACGTGACATGTGGCCAAGTATGGTTACCCATACTAGGATTTTTTGCTACGATAGCAAAGGTGAATTTTCAGCAGCCATTACAATTTTTAGTCTTCAGTGTGACATGATTCTACAGAAAACATTTAAATATTGTGATTAAATATGGTGAAACATTTCTTATTATTATCAATGTTGAAAAGAGTTGTGTTGTTGTGTATTCTTGTTAAGAACCTCCCCCCCCAGGATTCCTTGATAAATAGAAAGTGCATTTAAAAATGTATTTATTTGAAATACAAATCCGTCTGTATTATAAATGTTTTTACTGACACTTTTGATCAATTTATTGCATACTTGTTCAGTAAAAGTTTTAAATTCTTTCAAAGCAAAAAAAAAAAAAAATCATTTCTACC
>NW_015538074.1:181950-182206 GCF_001515605.1 Sinocyclocheilus anshuiensis
GAGACTTTAGGTTACGAGTCCGACTCTCTAACCATTAGGCCACGACTTCCCCCCCTTTTAAAGATCCCTAATAAAAAGAATCGGGCACTGGTAAAACATATTATGAAATATAATGAAATATTAGCGTTATATACTAGCGTTTAAAAGCTTGGGATTGGTACGATTTTAAAAAAATGTTTTTGAAAGTTTCTTATACTCACCAAGGCTGCATTTATTCTATATATATATATATATATATATATATATATATATATAT
>NW_015538074.1:183247-191419 GCF_001515605.1 Sinocyclocheilus anshuiensis
TTGAAAGTTTCTTCATTGTTTTTGTTCATGCATTCTAAAGTAAAATGATTCTAAATCATACCAATGGGGTTCTTTGGCGTATAACAAAAGCAGAACCCTTTTTGGTGCTAAATAGATCCCTTTTAATAAGGTTCCATAAAGAGCCATGCTTTGAAAGTGCTATATACCTTAATGGTGTTATAACCACCAGAAAATATTCATTCATTCATATCACTATATTTATATTATTAATATTAGTATTGTTAATATTATGTAGACACAATAATAGTAATAATAATAAGAAGAAGAAGAAGAAAAAGAAGAGGAAGAGAAGAGAAGAGAAGCTGAACAGAGCTCGTCATATTTATGTTCTGTTAAACTAAAAAGAGAAAAATATGTGATTGATAGGATTACAATTTATTTAGTTTAAATTTATAGAAAATAAATAAATCATGTACCTGTTGAGAGTGTTGGAACCTCCTAGAAGGAAGTTTTGACACACCGGAATGTGATTTTGATGCTATTTTGATAGCCAAAAAAAGAGAAAAGAACTGTTTTTTTTCTTTAAAAAAAAAAAAAAAAAAAAAAAATCATTCTGACCCCAATCTTTTGAATGGTAGTGTATGGTATGTTTTCACAAAAATGAGTGAGAATGCACAACTACTTTTGAATGGCCGTCAATGTAGAAAACGATGCAGTTAGTTATCTACCAGCAGGGGCTACCAGGGTCATGCTATCAAGTCAAACATTGACTCCTTGGTTGGCACAGCAAAATTAGAGTCAATAAGCGTTTGCCCTGGCAGCCTCTCTGATGTACAGCCTTGCTGTGATGACAACTTGTGTGCTTTGTCAATATATCACTAAGAACAATCTCCCGGTCTCTTATAACCAGCCCTCTGGTGCTCATGTTGTCCACAGCTGCGTGCCTGTTCACCAGCAATCAGTCAGTTCCAAAGAGTCTGGCATTGAGTAAGTGGCACCAACTGCCCGAACAGTGTGTTTGTTTAATTTCATTCCGCTTTCGGGTTTTGGATCATGCCCTCCATGAGCTGCTCATTGTGTCTGATGAGCCTAAATGAAGGTGTTGGATTGAGTAATGCATGTTGACAGTTGAAAGTGGCGAAACAGCACTAAAATCTTGTCTATCCATCCTTCTATCTCTCTGAACAAGTAAAGCAGGACAAGGGTGCAGATACAAGGCAGTGTTATCCATCTTTGAGGAAGGAGGAAGTTGGAGAAGGAATATGTGAGAGGAAAGGAGGGACATCTGTCCTTGTGTGTCACAGCAGAGGTCAGAGTTTGCTCCATGCACATAAGTGGCAGAAAGCAGGGGAGAAAGAGATTGCAAAGAGAGTTAATTTAGTCTATAGATCACTGTCGCTGTCCCCTGTTGCAGTGTAGTGAAGGTATGAGCATTGAGCAGCATGCAGGCAATTACCATGCATGAGCTGTGTGCGAACATGTGTGTGTGCACTGCTTAAGAGTAATCTGTCACCCTGACATGCCATTTAAGGGGAAACAGGAGAGTATTTTATTATTCCTTCAATGAGCTCCCTTTGGTCCGTGGTGCACCAAGCGTGCAGCATGCTATATATTAGCCCTCTCTCATTTTGTGATCTCTAGGAAATAAATCAGTGGTTTTATTTTGCAGGTATTTTATTTGTGAGGGTTCTAACTGATGATACTAATTTCTACACTGAAAAAAAGTAGCATAAAATAATTTTAACTCGGAAACTGCTAGTAACAAAGAAATTGCAAGTAACACATTGAATTGAAATTCTGAAGTAGAAAATCTGAAATAGTATTTCAGTTCCAATAATCTTTGTTTTATTTATAACTTTGAAAAATTATTTTACACATTTTTTTTGTGAGATACACAAGTACTTTTGTTATATCAGCTTAGTCATGCTGAGTAAACTGAACAAATCCAACCTACATCCTATATCTACTATGTTCACTCTACTTAAATGAAATGTACACTCTTAAAAATAAAGGCGCTTCACGATGCCATAGAAGAACCTTTTTGTTTAAATGGTTCCATAAAGAACCTTTAACATCTGAAGAACCTTTCTGTTTCACAAAAGGTTCTTTGTGGCGAAAAAAGGTTCTTCAGATTATAAAAAGGTAAGAAAGAGATGGTTCTTTAAAGAACCTTTGACTAAATGGTTCTTTGCGGAACCAAAAATGGTTCTTCTATGGCATCGCTTGAAGAACCTTTTGAAGCACCTTTATTTTTAAGAGTGTATAGATTAGACTGGATAAACTTAGTAAACTCTATAATCTATTATTAAACTGTTTAATGTTTAATTCATTTAAAACCCTTTTACTACAAAATGCAGATATAGCAGCATGATTTAATGCAAGATTGACCTCTTTTAGATTTATTGATGCTCAGATGCTGATGAAGAGTATTTGCTTCTGTAGACTGTACCTTACATTTGCATTTATGCATTTAGCATAAAATGTGCATTCATTTTAAGTTAAAACACAATAAAATTGCAAAAAGAGCTGTAAATAAATGTATCTGCTATTAATTAACAACAAGAACCACGGCCTGTCTGGGCCTACATAAATATTCACGTGCAAAAGCTGTGGCCACTCCCCCAATCACAACATGCACAAGACCGCAGGACTTTTATTGACACTGTGTTTTAAACATAAAAACTACTTCTTTTTATTTTGTATAATGAATAGCGTGATCAAAATTTATCAAATAAGCAAAATAATAATACAATTTTTCAGTGCACAGCTGTCTGTTGTTCACTTGTGAGGTTGTTGTTTTTTTGCAGTGAGAGTGATGGGTGTGAAGGGTGGTGCTTTATGACGTTGAAGACAGATTGAGGCTGTGACACCTGTCAGACATGTCTGTCTGAGCCTGCCCTCATTCACAGAACACTTCAGATTACAACGCTGTGTCTGGTAAAAAGAAAATGGGGTGAAGATCTTTTCGTGTACTGATGTAAATCATCAACCGTCAAGTTTTTTTAGTGAGACCGGTACATTCAGTAAAAAGATTTTTGCATTATTATTTTGGTATTTTACTATGTCACGTTTGGTATTTCATATGGAAAACATCATATGGAAGTGATTTTTGTTGTATTTAATGGTATTTTGTAGCATTATCTGATGCTGTTATTAATTAAAAGGATTTTTAATTTAATATTCTATTCAATTGCTTTGACCACTACTCATGAATCTTATTTATGTATTTATTTTGCAACACGGCAAAACTAGAACACCCAGGTTATTAAAAAACAATACAGTAAAGAAACAATTATGTCAATTATATTTCTGATTATTCTCAAAGGTGCTGTATACGAAATATGTAATACAGATGTTTATATTTTTAATTAAAACAACATTATTTCAAGGTTGTACAACAGATAATACCACAATGTATAAATACTTCATAATTTATTTAATTAATATATAATCCTTTTTTGTCCCACCTTAGGGTAATTAGATTTTTTCTCTTTGCTTAATGATAATTAGAAGTTGGGAGGGTGGTTGTAAATGTCGTCATAAATAATTCTGTTGTAAATAATAATGCCAGTCACTGCCAGAATTTTTGATTATTTTAACAAAACTTTCATGGCCCCCAAAATATTTTGTTGTACGAATATCTGAACATGCAATATGTCAAAATAAAATAACAGAGCCTCTGCTTTTAAACAACAACAGAAAAAACAAAACATTTTATTCTAGCATTATGCATTCTTTTTTATTAACATTTGAATGTGGGCAAGTTTTATAAGAACAACAACAAAAAGCAGAGGAAATCCTGTTTTTGTGAAAGACTATGGATTGGATTCAGAACCATGCACAATTCCCGGGTTGACATTTCATTCCATAATGTTAAGCAGTTTTGATTTATATGCTGTTTAATGTTTGATAATCACGTTATTTTGCATGATACTGCTTACATATACGATCACTTGTTTCTGTTTCTTCTCCTAAATTCTGATCCTGAGATTCTATTCGCTTTCAGACGATGCGTAATAGAACCCCTATCATATAACAGTGAAAACACAAAAAGCAGGAAAATTCCATCAGTGGTGGGGAAAGAGTTAAAATGAGTTAAAGGGGTCATATGATGCTGCTAAAAAAAACATTATTTTGTGGGGCTTACGGCAACCACATGTGACGACCCCGGGTTGGACTCCACTTCGTCCACGGTGAAAGCCGATCCGGCGATCCACAGCGCGAAGTTGATGTATTTCCTCAGCGACCAGCACGGATCAGCTCCAGGCATGACGAAGTAGATATCGTCCTCTTTTGGAAGGCCAAACAAAGTAGTTTCGCTTTCACAACGAAACACAGCGCCTTCACGACATGGCAACGGCGGCAACAACAATACTACAGCGAGAATAAAAGTTACGTCTTCTTTCTTTGCGTGAACATTTGGGTGGCGTTATGCAAATCTTCCCACATCGTGACGTAGACATGTGGGGGCGTGTTAGAACGAGCCGTTTTAGGTAGGCGTGGTTGACTCTTTACTTTTATAAAGAATATCTCTTTAGTCTTTGCAACTTTACAGATCTTCTTTATGCACCAAGAGCTTGTAACACTCCAAAGAGAAAGGAAAAATTGAAATCGCATCATATGACCCCTTTAAAAAGACTTTAAAAAAAAAAAAAAATTTCATATTCATTTTTTTGAGAGGTGAAATGGGGTCCAAGCAGTGTAGACTGCTTCGTTGTTTATTACTAGATCATTCTAGTTTTGTTACATTACTTGTTTACAGATTAGACTCTATCGAAGTCAGTTAACAGTCTCTTACTGGTCTGAGTAAGTGAGGGGCCCTAAGCATTAAATCACCACTGTATAAGGAAACTCACTTGTTTTTACATGAGAGAAAACACAGTCACCTCAGGTTAGAATATTTGAATGTCATTTCAGTCAATTATCATCCAGTTGTGGCACCTTTTGGAAACCTCTGCCCAAGACCTCATCCATCCTTATGGTAATGAAACCCAATCAGGTTTCCATTGTGCACAGCACCTCCACTGACCTCCATAGTCCCTTGGAGTTTGTCTCCAAACTTTTTTCCCTCAGTAATTACAACTGTCACTTCCACAAAAATACATCAGCAAGCCTGTCCAAATGTGTGATTGTGAACAGGAAATGCACACTTCATTAAAACCCCCCTCTGCAAAATGTCACAGTAGATATTAGCCCCTAAACTTTTGGGAGGTAATTGTCATGTGCTGCCTGTGTAACCTCACTGATCAAGGCACAGTGCTCTGCCCTTCCAACCCCCTCCTAGTCTGAAGAAATATTTAAGAAAAAAAAAAAAAAACTTCCTGACCTTTTTTTATAATTGCTTCATTTGGATTCAGGTTTCACTAACAGGCCTTTCAGTTTCAACTATGATTCTGTTTCTCTCTCTCTTTCTCTCTCTCTCTGTGGACAACAGTTTGACTGGCAGCATAAAAAAAAGAGTCTCATTAAAATCCATGTAGTTCAGTGTAACAGCAAGTGCTTGTAATTGTATGCTAATGAGAATAGCACAAGATATTGATCATTTGTTTGTTTATGTGGGGCTGTTCATTCTTTTGCTGTAATTGTAAAACCTATAATTCTTATATTATATTGTATTATGGTAGTTTTTTGTTGTTGTTTTGTGAAAAGGATTTTCTTCTTTCTTTTCAACTTTCTTTCAAACTCTTTTTTTTTCTTTCAAACTTTCTTTTTATTTTTCAAATTTCGAACGTCTTGTGAACGTTCTCTTTCAAACTCTCTTACTTTCAGTCTTTCTTTTGAACTTTCTTTTGGACTGACTTACTTTCTTTCGAATACAAGAAACTGTATATTTTTTTATCCCCTTACCCTAACCCTACACCTAAACCTGCCCCTTACACAAAACTTGCTTCTATTTTAGATTTTCAAAAGTGATCATTCTGTATGATTTATACAGGTGCATCTCAATAAATTAGAATGTCGTGGAAAAGGCTTCTTTGTGGGTACATTTATTCCCCATTACATAGGGAATACCAGGACAAAACACACACACACAGACACAAACACACAAATATTATTTAAAACTATTAACTTTGCGGTATTACTGGCTATACAAAGAAGGCAACATTTTATGAAGTTTGTGTACATTTTCTATTAGGGGTGTAACAGTACACAGAAGTCACGGTTCGGTACGTACCTCGGATTTGGGTCACAGTTCAGTACAGGAAATGTATTTTTAATTTATTTTGAACAGTCAGTAGTGCTACATACATGATTTGAATTAGATTGTATCATTTCAAGATTTAAAGCAAAAACAGAATGGTCTGGCTTTAGGTTTGTGAAATTATGCTACATAAGACACCTACACAAAACAAAAACAGCAGATGGCTAAATGAAAATGCAAATTCACTCTCTGACAGCAGAAGGCACTTATGGAACAGCAGCGATAGGCTTATATCATTTCCTTGGTTACCGCTGTAAACAAAGCAGCTGTGCTTATAAACACTACTTTAATATGCATGATTATATAAGGGTAAGAAGAAAATAAAATGCCATCGAAACATTTCTGAAGACGGTCAGTTCCTCTCAGAGATACATTCATATAAACCCCCACATATTTGTCTTCCTGTATTTCAAGCATCGCGAACAGTGAGCTTGATCTTCATGGTACAGTGTTTTCTCCTCATTACAGACTTCATAAAAATTCCACACAAATGACATTTTGGAAAGTTACTGCAATGCAGTTTGTGTGCAATTCTGGAATAGAGATCAGCCAAAATAAAACTAAAAACCGGTTATGATTTATAGCCGGTCGACCGTTGCATCTCTAGAACCTGGAACCTTCAAACACTGCTGATTTAAAACAAGCAGGAGGTTCCTTGAGCACTTGTGTGACATCTGAACTCGCCGTTTTTGTTTTGGGTTGGTGTGTAGATCGTCTCTTCTTCTGTTCTTTGTGACGGTTATCACGTTGCAATACCGTGCGCACCCCTTTTGGATTGATCGCCTCTGACTGACTGTATTCGTCATCTGACTGTATGAACCGAACATGACGTCCGTACCATGATAATTCGGGATGAATACACTCCTATTTTCTATAGGAACAAAGCATTATATTTTGCCTATATCCACACTCTAACAAATGCTGGGTTGTTTCAACCCAACTTTGGGTCATATATGGACTAACCCAACCGTTGGGTTAAATTTTACATTAAATTTGTTAACCCAAAAGTTGGGTTAGTCCATATATGACCCAAAGTTGGGTTGAAACAACCCAGCATTTTTTAGAGTGCAGACGTGATCTAGAGTAGACTAGTGAACGTTCTGCATTTTTAAGTTGTTTTATGGTGCTGAACAGTTTCAGCAAAGTACAAATGATTGTAGTAGATTGCTTCATCCTCCACCATTCTAGCATTTAGATAATTACAAAAAAAAGAGAAAGAAATAAAAGTATAGCTATCTAGTAAAACTATTTTTCACATGTTACCCACTACTCTTTTTGTCCACATTCTAAAACATGCTGGGTTGTTTCAACCCAACTTTGGGTCAAATATGGACTAAACCAACCGCTGGGTTAAATTTTTACATTAAATTTTTAACCCAAATTTGGGTTAAAAATTTAATGTAAAAATTTAACCCAGCGGTTGGTTTAGTCCATATTTGACCCAAAGTTGGGTTGAAACAACCCAGCATTTTTTAGAGTGCAGTATTTCTATTTTTTGGGTTGCTCTGTTATTAACAATACACTAGGCACTTTAATTGAAGGAGCTCAATAGAAGCACATTCTGTTGTGATTGCAGTGCAGTGCAGTGCAGTGTGGGCAGCACGAGTGCTCTTATCCTGTTCCCTTTAATCATCATGGTGAGGCACATCTCAGGAAAAAAAGTCATCAGAAAGAGTAAATACTTCAATACTGAAAGAGCCCTTTTACAATCTCTCTCTCTTTCTCTTGGAAATTTACTAGTTTGTTTTAGCAATTGTTGACCCTGCTTCACCAGATTGCTACCAAAAAACTAGTTTCTTAAATAGGCATATTTATTCCCTAGTCCTACAGAAGGACAGAGAAAAGGTTCAGAGCACAAGAACAGTGAGAGGAATCCAGTAGCAGATAAGGGAAGAAGTGGCTTTCTCAAGGACACCGTTGCAGTGATGAGAATCTTGAATTGTAGCCTGGCTGTTCAAGGTTCAAATAAAGTCTTTAGCCTGTCACCATCTAGTTATGAATAATATATA
>NW_015538074.1:191921-192791 GCF_001515605.1 Sinocyclocheilus anshuiensis
TATATATATCAAAACTTTAACTGTTTCTTAGTTGCTGATGCTGGCAAAATATCTCTGAAATGTTGGATGAAACTGCCTTCTGTTCAAAGGAAATAGTGATCGTGAATAGAGCAGCTCTAGGATTCTGGAGAACTCTATACAGAGGAAGGAGGTCTATTATACCTAGAGAGAGTAATCATTACTAGCATTCCCATTAGTCTTAATGGCAGTTGCACTACTGGTGTGTGCAGCCCAGAAGTGTGCAACCTAGATGTTGCCATCTTTGCTTTATAGACTCTCACACTTTCGATGCTCTGCTACTTTTGGCCATTCATGCAGCATTTACCAGCAGGAGCCAAACTCTGATCCTCTGGATGAGGTAACCTAAAAGCTTTTATGTTCTGTATTTTTTTAAATTTTGAAACATTTTCCAGTCCTTTCCATCTTTCCAGTAAAGATGAAAAACTTCATCTTTAAAGTTGCAAAGACTCTACAAGAGCTGTTTGTAATTGGGAGTCATTTAGCAAACACTTCATCCAAAGTGATTAAAAGTAAATTTATTAACGGGACAGTCCCTCTGGAGCAACGCGGGTCAAGTGTCTTGCTCAGGGGCGCAGTGGTGATAGCTCATGGATCATACCTTGTCGCTTAAACCTATATGGCGTGATCTCATTAGTGATCATTGGTGTTCAAGCATGTGTACATTTCTGTATGTTTGTGTAGGGATTTCTATCATGAACGGACTCTGATATGCCACTGAATCAACTCATCATGAGGCTTCGAACTAATCCAATCAGAAGATAACACAGAGATCTTTTGTATCAGGACTGAAAATACCTCGTGATCGTGAATGTATAGAAACCAGTGTAGACACAGGAAGTAAATTAACTA
>NW_015538074.1:193182-194449 GCF_001515605.1 Sinocyclocheilus anshuiensis
AGACCTCTGGCTTTCACTTTGGTGACAGCGCTACAAGCGCTCCCATGCCGTAACATCGCACAGCGAGACTCCAGAACTCAAACACTTCAGCTGAAACTCTGCGACTGCGAACTTTAAAGCCTAAAGCCAAGCAAAAGACTCTAACTTGGCTCACAAGCTGAACCATCAGGCGATCGACCATCTAAGAACTCAACTACTCCGTTGAAGCTTTTTAACTCAGCCAAGCTAAGCTATTAGCGTTGAAGGCTAGTGGTTAGCACGTAGCATTTGTGTGGTCTCAAAGGCTAAATGTGTTGCAGTGTTTGAAGTGTTGAAGTGACTTGCTTAGTTACATCTGAACTTTATCTTTCACTATTTCATACGGATTTCGTCCTATTTTTCTTTCCTCTCCTCCCATTGAAAAGAACAGACAGATGCAAACTTTATAAACCTTATTGCAACGCGACTTTAACCAAACGTCAGATTAGCGATCCCACAATTGGTTATAATCACGTTTGTTTAAAAGGGTTGTCCTCTTCCCTCCAGCGTGTTACTATATCAGTTTAAACTGCTACCGTTGTATTGTTATTAACAATTAATCCTGGCCAGCCTAGGCCGTCTTACTGTAATGCTACGTTGTAATTAATTTATTTAGGATTGCTCTTATGGTTGTAATAACATCAGTAAGTATTAGTAACTTGGTATCCTCAGGGATTCAAAGTTTCTAATTTAATTTCATAATTAATTACATATTTGGAATTTTAATTTCATTTAATAATTAATTACGTGTCCTGTTTCCATATTGCCACAATATTTGCTGATCAGTTCAACTATAATTGCTTTGCTAATTTTAATGACAAACATCAAGATTTTAATCCTTAACTGTCAATAATGCAATAAAATTTTAATTTCATGGTTAGCTCATTAGGGTTTGGATTATCCTGCTTCAAGATATTGATTGATTAATCGTAATTTTAATTACTCTCATCAATTTTAATGATAACATCATTAAATTTTAACCAGGAAATACCATTTCTAACCCGAAATTCTAATTTAATTTGCAATTGGCCTTCTTTCCTCTCCCTTTCAGTTATTTAATTCAATCAGCAAAATTTTCATAAGTTTGCCCGTTTGGCTTAATCCTGTTAGTGGCAAAACCCCAAAAGGAAAATTAGGATTTCCTCAGTACTTAGCTTAAGTTGGTTTTATCCTGCTAACACAGCAAAACCAACCCCCTAGGGGTATCACTTTAACAGCACCACCACCCTGTCATTTTTCCTAACATTTG
>NW_015538074.1:194473-194737 GCF_001515605.1 Sinocyclocheilus anshuiensis
CCCAGAATGCAAATACTCAGACTGCGAAAAAGCTTTGCTTTGCACTGTGTGGGCCATCCAGCGTTTCTCCAACTACATGGGAGCTCAGAAGGTTATCATTGAATCCTGTCACCAGCCAGTAACCTTCCTCAACAGCCAACGAATCAGGGATGGCGTGGTAACCAACGCACGCATAGCTACTTGGCTAATGACGCTCCAAGGACGGGACGTCGAGGCAACATATGCCCAAAACCACAGATCATATCTAGGAAACGGGCTAGCAGC
>NW_015538075.1:0-535 GCF_001515605.1 Sinocyclocheilus anshuiensis
CAAGACATATAGGCTACTGTATTGTCTTTATCATCCGTTATTATAATTAATTAATTATAAAAAAAATTGTTTGAAATTAATTAAGACTTCCCGAGTTTTTGAACGGAAGTCCTGAATGACTGTTATTAAAGGTCATTTAATGAATTTGAATGATTTTCAATGCCCGCAGAAACCCTGCCTTTGTTGGAAATGTAAATAAATTATTTGAATTATGTTTGATTATGTTATAACACTTTTCAGTAACAATATTTCATATTACAGTAAAGTGTAGTAGATTTTTTAAGTTTCTGAAATATCCTATAATTGTAACACGCAGAGGTAACTTGAACTCTATACTTTATGAAAGGAAAGGAAAACAAATTTGTGTTAAAAACAAACACTGGCCCTCCAGGAGCGGGACTGAGAGCCCTGACTAGATCTTCACATTAATTGAATGTGATTTATCAACACCATCTTTAAATTTGCAACATCTGTTGTAAATATATGTATAGGCCTATGTTTAAATATATACATTTACTGTAATATGAAATATTGT
>NW_015538075.1:649-821 GCF_001515605.1 Sinocyclocheilus anshuiensis
ATTCTTTACACAGCAGCTTGGCTCCTTAAATGTTTAAACACCAGCTAATTTCAAGACGCTGGCGTCACGTGGGTCACCCGCAGTGTAAGACACTCAAAGCTCAAGACGTTCGGTTAGACGTTCGATCGGTCGGTTGTTCGAACGTTTGATTTTAGCATGGAATACGCTTCAT
>NW_015538076.1:0-801 GCF_001515605.1 Sinocyclocheilus anshuiensis
ATATAAATGCTTACATATATTTCATACAGTTTCTATTTGGGGGGGGGGGTTTAAAGGGTTAGTTCATCCAAACATAAATTCGATCATTATTTACTCACTTCACTGTTCAGGTCTTGTTTTGTTTTTCTGAACACAAAAGTTGATTTTAGTTAAGTTTGTAATAATTCGGATAAAAGTGTCTGGTAAATGTGGTTTTTGTAAATCATTTTATTTAATCAGTTTATTTCTTCAAGGTACTATAATATAAATGCTTACATATATTTCATACAGTTTCTATTTGGGGGGGGGGGTTTAAAGGGTTAGTTCATCCAAACATAAATTCGATCATTATTTACTCACTTCACTGTTCAGGTCTTGTTTTGTTTTTCTGAACACAAAAGTTGATTTTAGTTAAGTTTGTTCTGCTGGTTTCTGTTCATACAATCAGTCGATGGGAGACTGACTTTCAGAAGCTTCATGACATTATTTGATGATGCTTTTAAAGCTTCTGAAACTCAGGTTTCATTGACTGATGTTGTATGAACAAGCCAGCAGGACAAACTTGACCAAACTCACATCCTCAGTGTCTTTTGGTTTTTGTCTAGATGCTCTCGCTGGCTCTGGGGTCACTGAGGATGAAGAGACCACAGCAACATCCGGTCCAGATGAGACCGTAAGAGGCGGAGTGATGGAGCATCTCATCCATGGCACTGGACCATTTCCAGGATGCTGCTGTGGACTCTTCATCCTCACTGCTCACAGCAGTCTGCGGACATCTCAGATCCTGCAAAGACGCACAAATATAATACAAAAGCAGTCATT
>NW_015538077.1:0-1716 GCF_001515605.1 Sinocyclocheilus anshuiensis
CACTGTTATAATATCACAGGTGAAAACTGGCAGAACGGTAGGTTACTGAACTAACAGGCTATTCATTTTCATTGTATCTCACAGGTAAAAAAATATATAGAAAATAATAATAATAATAATTTAAGTGCATTTTTCTTATTTTGCAAATGATCTACCAATAGGGTAAGAAAACTATGGCAGTGGCTATTTACACTAAGTAGAATTAGGATCTATCACTTAGAAAGTATGCTATTTACACTTTAAAATAGTGATATATTCTATTAACCATGTAAAAGTAGCAGTTCTTTGCAATAAGTGTAAATAATAATTAGATGCTATTTATACTTTATACTGGATACATACTATTTGCACCTCAGTATTGTTGTTGGCGTGTGAAGGCATCTCCACAACATTATGAAAAATACCACTGTACTTGAAGAATATTGGAAGTAAATGGTAAGATTTGCACGTTTTGTTTTTAAAATACGCCAAGTCAGACAATTGATGCTCTGACAGAAAGGCTGCGTGTGCCGCTGACAGAGACGCTAGCTACTCGCGCTGTTTAATGTGTTTGAGATGTGCTGTCTCCCTGAATGCAGAACTTACATTTCACAGGAATATTCTCCATCTGTAAATGTTAGAAAGCCATGGAAATATTTCCATTTTTCTGTCAGGAGTGCATGAGCCTTCTGCTTTGGGATTCTCCGCTAAACTTCACAAACAGACAGAGCTCAATCAAATAGGAGCGCAATAATTCTGACTAAAATATACATTTCGCTGAAATATTTGTAGCTGGACAATAAATGTGACCTGTAGGATTTTAAACCTACAAGTAAGTCTATTTTTATGATAGCACTGACTGTAAAGTGACTGTAATGAAGTAATCAAAATAGCCTAACACAACTCACAACTTTCAATTTTTAGTTTAGTGAATTTAACTTCCGCTTTAAAAGCCTTATTTTTGTTTTTAGATTGCAATGTTACAATATTAGAATGAAATGTGATTTTAACCCTTTTTTGCACATAATATTTTAGTTTAGTGAATTTAACTTCCGCTTTAAAAGCCTTATTTTTGTTTTTAGATTGCAATGTTACAATGTTAGAATGAAATGTGATTTTAACCCTTTTTTTGCACATAATATAAAGGCTTACATGGTTACATTCACTTTATTTATCTTCATAGCCTTAAATATGTATTGTTTTGTTGGACAACATTGGGCGGTAAGTGAAATATATATATATACACATACATATTAAATACAATAAAAACATTTTTTTATCCAAATACAAAAATACCGAGATATATACCGTATATCGCAGATTGGCCAAAAAATACCGAGATATGAATTTTTGCCCATATCGCCCAGCACTAGTAAGCTCCATATATGGTTATTTCTGTGAGGAGATGCACGTACACACAATCTTCCCCTGACTGGGATTTATAAAGGGATTTCTGCACAGGTTCGGGCGTACTAATCCAGCTTTTATGCGTACGCACACTTTTAGGATGCAATCTACGGAGAGTTTTATACACGAGACCCCAGGTTAGGTTCACAGAGTATGTTACCACGGTTACCCCTCGTTCAGAAACGGGCTTGACTTGCCCTGCTTTCTCGGGTTTGACAAACCTCCCGTTCTGAAACACAAAACCCAGAGTTTCCCTCATTTCAGGGTTAACATTAGAGCCCGACCGATATATCGTTTTGGCGATATTATCGGTATAGGCCTTTTTTACTC
>NW_015538078.1:0-1145 GCF_001515605.1 Sinocyclocheilus anshuiensis
TGCACAAGGCTTGGTTTTTCAGATTATGCCTTTATTGCTTTTATACACAGTACTGAATCCATATTTTTCACATGTTTTATATACTGTACCAACTTAATTTAATTAAACTCTGGCACAGTTTGAGATAAAGGTATCAAACCAACTGAAAAAATCTCTAAATATGATTCACTATAATGCACAAGATTCGTTTTTCAGATTATTATTATTATTTTTGACAGTACTGAACCCGTTTATATCCATGAAACTTGAACACCATTTAAGATAAAGATATCACACCAACTGTATATTTTTCAGATCATTAATCTGATGTTTTTTCATATAGAGTACTGAACTTTTAATTTTTTTAGACTGTCCTGGAACCCATTTCAATACATTAAACTGGAACACCATACATACATGCATATATGTATGCATGTGTGTATGTATATATACATGTATATAAATACATACGCACAAACACACACACACATACATACATGTATGTATGTATGTATATATATATATGTGTGTGTATATATACAGTATATATATATAACAATGTATAACAATATATAAATACCAATATGTACCTTTAAGGTACTAATATGCACAAGTTAATGTGAAAAAAAAAATAAAAATTTTGGGTACATCCAAAGTGACAGCGTTGTACCTTTTTTCCCCTGAGATTATACATTTATATTCAGCCATTTCACAAAGAAAATAACATTGATTGCCATTAAAGTGAAAGTGCTTTACCTAAACATGGGAGCGTGATACAAATGCTCATTTTACATCTCTACTTTTCATATGCTTTCAATATACACAAATACTAATGGCATAATTTGATAAATTAGCCCTGTGCATTATAGGGAATAATATTCTGAATATTTTACAGTTGATTTGATAGATTTATCTGAAACGGTGTCAGAGTTTAATTAATTTAAGTGGGTACAGTATATAAAACATATGAAAAAAATATGGATTCAGTACTGTATATAAAAACAATAAAGTCATAATCTGAAAAAACAAGCCTTGTGCATTATTGAATATGTTACAGTTGGTTTAGTTGGTTTGTCTCAAACTGTGTCAGCGTTTAATTAATTTAAGTGGGTACAGTATATAAAACATATGAAACATATGAAAATTCAGTACTATATATAAAAACA
>NW_015538078.1:3832-4621 GCF_001515605.1 Sinocyclocheilus anshuiensis
AAAACCAAGCCTTGTGCATTATAGGGAATAATATTCTGAATATTTTACAGTTTGTTTGATACCTTTAGATCAAATGGTGTTGTCGTTTAATGGATTTATATTATTGCATACATTAAAAGTTGTAAAATTATTATAAAAAACATAAAATTGTAATTCCAAAAACGGAGCTTTGTGCAATAACAAGTATGTTTTCCCGAACATTTTAGTATTGGTTTTATATTATAATGTCACGTAGTTAAATTGTTTAATTAATTTAAATGGTAAATTATTATTTTTTTAATTCCTAGAAATTAAGCCTTGTGCAACATAAAGGGCATATATTTATGTCTATCTGAGTTAGTTTGGGCTCAAAACATAAAAGCTGCAAAGAGTTTAATTGGCAAAAAACCCGAATGTCTAATGAATGTCAAACGTCAAACTAACTTTACCGCCATGAATTACGTTTTTATGCGGAATCGTTCCGCATCGTGGAAAATGGCATAGGGCCGTATGTCTCAGAGTAGTTAGTGCAATTTGGGAAAGAAATCAATTAAATCTGTATGTGGATGAAAGTGAAAAAGTGAAAGTGAAAGTGACCCATACTGCGAATTAGTGCTCTGCTTTTATCCCATCCAAAGTGCACACACACACACAGCAGTGAGCACACACACACCGTGAACACACACCCACCGTGAACACACACCCGGAGCAGTGGGCAGCCATCTTTTTGCTGCGGCGCCTGGGGAACAGTTGGGGGTTCGGTGCCTTGCTCAAGGGCACCTCAGTCATGGTATTGAAGGTGGGAGAGAG
>NW_015538078.1:4638-11401 GCF_001515605.1 Sinocyclocheilus anshuiensis
TACATTCACTCTCCCCACCTACAATCCCTGCCGGTACGAGACTTGAACCAGCAACCATTGGGTTACGAGTCCCACTCTCTAACCATTAGGCCACGACTTCCCCGTGGGCACATGTTTATTTATGTGTGTAAATATTCAAATGTAATCCTCTTTGTAATCGTTAACATTTTCATAAGTAACTGTAATTTAATTACACATTTTTTCTTAGTAACTGTAACTGATTACAGTTACATTTATTTTGTAATTAAATTACGTAATGCCATTACATGTAACTAGTTAATCCCCAACACTGCTGCTAATGTATTTTTTTTTCAATCTTCGAGTCTCTGGCCTCTGTTAATGCCGTTTACAGACTCCGAAATAAAACAAAAAGCCATCCGGTTCCGATTTATGGCCGATGGTCAATCATTGCATCTCTGCTCAAATTCAAATATTAAACTGCTTTTATTTTGGTGGTTTGCCAGCAAATAAATAAATGTGCTGCATGTTTCAGAGTGAACACATTGAAAACTGCAGCGCATAGGTATTTTTATTTCATTAAATCGCAACTTTCACGGTATGACTATGGCATTAAGCCATAATGCGATATTGATTATATTTCAATATATAGTGCACCCCTAATTAAAATAATATTATAAAAAAAATAAAAAAAAATAAAAAAAACCTTTTTGGGTGCCCCATGGATGGACGGCGCCCCTAGCATTTCTTATTTCACCTCTGCGACGGGCCAGCCCTGACTAGGCTACACTACACTGTAAAAAATTATTGACTTTTAGTTGAGTCATGAATGCGTCTAACCATAGTCTTTGGTCTAACTACATAATGAGTTAGAACAACTTGAACTTGAACAGAAATGGAAAACTTGAAATAATAGCATTTAATCATGCATAAAGTATCTCTTTTGTTTAATGTGCATGCTCCAAAAATACTACGTCACAGGGCCGCATTAACAATAGGGCTAGGCAGGGCAGCCCCGGGGGCCCGGGCATTGGCTGTGGAGTAGATTGACTGGCCATCGGTAGTGCCGATCGCCAAAGCCCCACCACGCCCCCATACGTATAAGCACTATTATTTTGTGGAGCTTTTCCGTAAATTCCATGCATTACCATTAGAGATCGAAACATCACTTTGAATTTGGTCAAATGCATTTATTCTATATTTGACTTTTGAACGACCTGTGCACGTATCTATCAGGTGATCGCCGTGCCTGATGTCGCATTCACCTTCACTCTTCACTTCGTTCTGGTGTAATCTGGAAATGGTCACGCAAAGAACAATCTTTGATAAGTAAAAATGTAAGCTATTCTAAAAAAAAGGAAAAAGAAGTGGGCTCAAAAAAGTAAAAAAAAAAACTTCAAAGACAAACAGCAGAGAAAACATGAATTAGTCAGTAAAATCCTCAGCTATCAGCTGTTTTACTAAAGCTGATGATGGAGTGGAAGTTGTAGAACAGCAAGTGGACCGGGCACATACAGCAGATAAAATATACAGCCTCGTCGTCCCCAAAGATTTTAGGTTAGTTTGACACTATTAGGGCAGAGCCTATTTCTCCTCTTGCACAATACTTCCCCTGCCTTTGAGAACACTCTCTCACAGGGTACAGAGGAGGCAGGTGTACACAAAAACTGTAGTGCCATCAGATATAGATGAGGAAACACATGTTTTTGTTCTTTCCAGTATTCAAGTGGATCATGGGTTCTTGGTATGTTAGTTTCCTTTAGGTATCGGTCAACCTCTATTACTGCATCAGCTACAGCACTATCTAGCAGGTGCCACAGGTTTCAAAGATGCGGGGTATCAAATGAGCGGGGCACTGCGGCGGCAGTATCAAATGAGCAGGGCACTGCTGTGACAGTATCAAATTAAGCAGGGCATTGCAGCATCAAATTTAATTTAACTGAAGGGGTCATATGATGCGATTTCAAGTTTTCCTTTCTCTTTGGAGTGTTACAAGCTGATTGTGCATAGATAATATCCCTGAAGTTGCAAAGACTAAAGTCTCAAATCCAAAGAGATATTCTTTATCAAAGTTAATACTCTGCCACGCCCCCCTAAAACGGCTCATTCTAACACGCCCCCACATATCTACTTCACTATGTGGAAATATTAGCATAATGCCGCCCAAATGTTCACGCAAAGAAAGAAGGCGTGGTTTTAGTAACCGCAGTTAGTGTTAACTTTTCCAATTTCTTCATATGAGAGTAGAAAATAAAGTCATGTTTTATTCTAGCTTTTATGAGTCCCTTAAACAACAATTCAACATTTTTACTACTGCCATGAGCAACTTTATATTTCCTACTAATATAAACTGCCATTTTGGCTTGACCCAAAATAAAATGTAACAACCGTCCTTTCCTCTTTTTCCTTTTGCAATATTTAAAACCAAAAATAAACACAATCATTGTAAACATTTCATTAACATTAGTAAATATAATCTCCAATAAAGCAAACAAAGGTCTTAATCTCTCACAATGCATAAAACAATGAAATATGTTTTCTCTTTGATCACAAAAAGGACAGCAATCTTGCACATTTGGGTTCAACACTGAGATAAAAGCATTTACAGCAACAATCCCATGTAAAATTCGCCATCGAAGATCACCCACATTTTTAGTCAATGGTGGTTTGTAACAAGAGCCCCAAAAAGGCTTAACTTCAATATCAGCACTTAAATGGTCTCTCCATGGTGTATCCATTCGTTTTAGTTTCTCTTTATTTATCACCTTCACACAAACTTTATATAAACTCTTTCCACCCATTGTATCAAAAATGAAGTCTCTCAAATTCTCTGAGGTCATTAAAACATTTGCATTTTCAATTACACTTTTAGAGATCACCATACAAGGAAAAAGATCCGTTTTATCAGGAAGTGCTTGACTCGACACAAAGTTCCAATCTTCTTCACTCAAATTTTCTCGCCACTTCTTTAACAAAAGATGGACTGTCCTTGTTGATTTAATTCCAAGTCTCTGCGCAAGTGCATCAGCATTGTCCAACGCGATACCATCCACTTCTATTAAGTCCTTCATTTGAACAACTTTGGCTTTTGTTAACGTTTGCATCAACCATAAAGTTGTATGTCCACAAAACTCCAGTCGAGCACCATTAATCAAAGGTTCTTCCAAAAACCAATACAAAGACATTTTCCCAGTTTCTTTGCATTATTATTTCATCACCCAAAAAAACTCCAAGATATTTAAGACCTCTTTGTGACCAAACCATTTCACCTGGTAAAACCAGTTTTCCTTCATGACATTTTCCAACCCTATATGCTGAACTTTTAGCCCAATTTACTTTTGCAGATGAAATTTTTGCATAAATATTAACAATATCAACCAGTTTATCAATATCATCCTGTCCACTGGTTAAAACCAATACATCATCTGCATAAGCTGATAGTTTTATGGGTGGAAAAGTACTCTCATATCTAAAACCATCTAAATGAGTCCTAATTTTATTTAGCATGGGTTCTATTGCTATTGAGTAAAGCATACCTGACAAGGCGCATCCTTGTCTAATCCCCCTTTGTATTTTAAAAGGGCTACTCAAACCACCATTGATTTTCAGTACACTTTCAATATCCTCATAAAGCACTTTAATAAAGGCAGTGAAAGCAGGTGGAAAACCAAAAGTTTCAAAAATATACCATAAAAACTGATGATCCACCTGATCAAACGCCTTCTCTTGATCTAAGGAAATTAGACCACATTTTTTTCCAAAGAGTCTTGAGACTTCCAACACATCCCGAATCAAGGATATATTATCCACTATTGATCTATTAGGTACACAATAAGATTGATCTAAATGTATAACCTGTCCAATTACCTCCTTCAGTCTCTTTGCCAAAGCTTTTGATAACATCTTATAATCAGTGCATAGTAAAGAAACTGGTCTCCAGTTTTTTATCTCTTTGAGATCACCTTTCTTAGGGAGCAAGGTTAAAACAGCTCTTCTGCAACTTAGTGGCAGTTGTCCTTTATCCAAACTATCACTTAAAACAGCAAGTAGATCTTCTCCTAACAAATGCCAATATGCCTTATAAAATTCAACAGGCAGCCCATCTAATCCTGGTGCTTTACCATTTTTCATACTCTGCAAAGCATTAAAAACTTCCTGTATTGTTAAGGGGCATACCAATTTTGCATATGAATCCTCATTCACTTTTGGAAGATGATCTGCCACAAATTCAGCCATTAACTGGCCATCCACAAAACTGCGGGTATACAGCTCCTTATAAAAACTGACAGCCCTTTTACGAATGTCAGAAACCTCAGTAAGAACTTTTCCATCTTCTGACCGTAAACACTGAATACTTTTTCTTTGGCCATTTTTCCTTTCCAAACTGAAAAAGAACTTTGACGGGGCATCCATTTCAGAAAGACTCTGAAATCTGGATCTAACCAATGCCCCCTGAGACCTTGTACCTAATAGATCTGCTAATGTTGCTTTTTTTCCTTTAAGAGCCCGCAATTGGTTTTGATTTGCAGTGGCTCCATTTAAAGTCTGAAGTTCCACTATATCCATCTCTAGACTTCTTATGGATTGAGCCATGTCTCTAGTAACATTAAAAGTGTACTGATTACAGAGTTTTTGTATCTGCACCTTCCCAATATCCCACCACTGTTGTATTGATGTAAAAGAAGACTTTTTTGATTTCCACCCCAACCAAAAGAAAGAAAAACATTTACAAAAATGGGCATCTTCAAGTAAAGCACTATTAAAATGCCAATAGGCACTCTTAATTTTAACAGAATGAACAAAAACACATGCTACTACCATTGAGTGATCAGAGAAACCAACAGGACAAATATAACAAGATTTAAAACATTGTTTCTGATATTTAAAACAATAAAACAGATCCAGTCTTGCTAAAGAGATACAATTTTCTTTCACATGAGCCCATGTATATTGCCTTTCGTTACAATGAAAATTCCTCCACACATCACAAAGTTGCAAAGTTTTAATCATATTTAATAGTTTGTTTTTTGATGCCATATGAGGTTCAATGTGATTTCTATCTAAATCATTGCTTGTACAGTTAAAATCCCCACCCAGTACTAGAAAACTTTCCATATGACATTGTTTCAAACTACCACATAAAGTTTCAAGAAACAACATTCTTTCCATTGACTTTACAGGAGCATAAACATTTATCAATTCCATAGTAACATTTTCAAACTTTGCTATTATCTTAATTAAACGGCCTTGTATTACTTCAATAACATCATATGATATTGGTAGGCAGGTCTTTGAGAACAAAACAGCCACCCCAGCACTAAGAGCAGTCTTATGACTCAAAACAATCTTTCCTTCCCACTCCTTCATCCATTCAACTTAATTTTCCTTTGTGCTGTGAGTCTCTTGCAAAAACATAACATCTATATTTTTTAGTTTCATTAACTCATAAACTTGTGCTCTTTTGCTTACATCCCTCGCCCCATTTACATTCAGGGAAGATATTTTAAAATTACTCATTATGAGGGATGAAAAAAGCACAAAAAACCAAATCCACATTACTCCATTATTCTTGTGACATATCATTATGCATTGTCTGAGGACGCACCTTTTGTACAATCTTTTTTAAACGATACACCTCAGGGTTTGACAAACATATTTCACCTTTCTGTTTCATAAGAGTCAATGAATAACGAAAGATCAGGAAAAAAAAAATCTATAACCTCCACATTCCTCATTCCTTTTGTACGCTGCAGAAACTGTTTCATTCTTTCCAAACTGTAACCACTATAATATTTACTCATATTCCCCTCAACTTCCACTTCAGAAACATCTCTCTCACTTTCGGAGCCAGACACCTCACTTACATTCGAAACTTCCTCAGAACTTTCAGTAACAATCTCATCATGTGCCTTTTTCTTTGATGTATTTTCCATCGCACAAAGATTCTACTTCCTCTTCACTGCCGGCACTTTAAATACCTCTTCATCCTCTTTAAATATTTCACCCTCCATCTCATCAAAAACAATATCCATTGTCTCATAATTTTTTTAAATTCGTTTCTCACTACTCTTTACTCCACTTCCTAGATCATCTTTGTCCACACTCAAATCCGAAACTTCTCCTCCTTCTCCTTTTTTGAACACTCCTCAAAATCATATGCACTTGTCTGCGGAAAGACACAACGTGCTTCAACAATGGAGATTTGCAGCCTAGGGGGATTTTCTTAATCGCAGAAACCAACTGCCCATAACGAGATAATTCGCGTTTCAGTGCTTCATCACTAATAAATGGGGGCACATTAGAAAACAACACTTTTCTTGCTGGATTAACAAGCGGGAAAACCTTAAACAAACTACCATTGAGGACTATCCCATTTTCAACTATTGTGTTCACTTTTTCAACTTTATCCAAAAATAACACCACAGAACCGTTCATTCGAGACGCCGAACGAATACTACTGTGACCAACCACCTCTCCTACCACTAACACACATTCTTCAACCGAGCACTCAACTCCAACCGGCACTTTTATTCCATGCTGCCGGGTGAGTTGCTCATAACTTTCCGTCTCCGCATTCGCCATGGCAGCCACTGGCTACACAACCCCCCACCACAATATTTTCAGTACTTTGTGACCATACACAGTAAAAAAGCTTAAATAAAACCAGTGAGAGAAACAACACTTAAGTAAACAGACCTTTGAAATGGGAACGGACTCCACAGTCTCGCTCTGATTCACACTCCACTCACTCAGCAAACGCCCACACGAGAGAGAGAGAGAGAGAGAGAGAGAGAGAGAGAGAGAG
>NW_015538078.1:11607-13502 GCF_001515605.1 Sinocyclocheilus anshuiensis
TTTCGCTGTCAAGCACGGAAAGGTCGGAGACGGTTGGATGGAGTTTGGGGTTGATTAGAAGTTATTGTGAATTCCAAGCATCTCAGGAAACCAAAAACAAGCCAGTATGAACATTGCGTCGAGTCTACGAGTGGTATGAAGTGAGTGGTACCCTGTGCGGAGAATGTGGATACATTTAGAAAGCATGTCGAAAGTTATTGGCTGTCTAGCGTCCGGGCCTGGAGGATGAGAGCGCTGAATTCCTTTGATCAAAAGAGATGTTTGAGAATTGTTTATTTCAGGAGAGGGGGCGCCATAGATTTGTGAAAAAAATTGGATGCCGCTTAGATAACCTTTGATGGACCGGGCTTGGAGGTTCTTACAGGTGTTAAGATAGGAAACGAAAGATGTGATTGAGAGGAGGGGGAAATCGGGAAATGGCAGGTTGTACGAGAGGTGGAAAGCTTTAAATCATCTCCAAGCAGTTAGATAAGATTGGATGGTTCTGGGTGAAACTGCTTGGAGGATCGAAGCGAGTAACGCGTTGAGGAGGTTTTAAGGGATGTGTTATGGGAATACGAGTTGTGAATAGTGAGGTACTGGGGTTGGCGATGGGTCTGCCCCCGGAGCCAGTGCTCTGAATTTCTACGAGAGTCTGAGACTTGATGGTATTAGGCACAGGGGGTGGTTCCTGAGCTGCATCATTCGGTGGGGTAGGTAGTGAGACTGCTGAGAATGAAGTGTACTGAGGTTTAGATTGGAGAGAAGGGTTAGAAGGAAGATAAGGAGGGGCTGTAACCTTTTGTGGAGGCAGCCTCATGCACGGATTAGTCTCTGGTGCTTAGGGAAGCATGTAGGAAGAGGTAGAAGGAAATTAGGGAGGCGGCCAGTAAGTTTGCGTTGCTGGCTGATGATGCCCTGCTTGGACATCTGCAGCGGGGGCTGCTGGCCATTGATAGGAAAAAGGAGTAGCGGAAGGGAAGAGTAAGGTGGCTGAGCTTGAATGGACGAGTTGCGAATAGTGAGGTACTGGGGTTGGGCTCTGAATTTCTGCGAGAATCTGAGACTTGATGGTATTAGGCACAGGGGGTGGTTCCTGAGCTGCAGCATTCGGTGGGGTAGGTAGTGTGACTGCTGTGTTGCTGGCTGATGATGCCCTGCTTGGACGTCTGCAGCGGGGGCTGCTGGCCATTGATAGGAAAAAGGAGTAGCGGAAGGGTAAGAGTAAGGTGTCTGAGCTTGAGTGGCTAGCGGAGGCAGCCTCATGCTAACGTCTGCTGCCGGAGGTAGAAGGAAGGAAGTGGGAAGAATAGGAGTTTGGGAAGCTACGTCAGCGGGCAACGTTGCGTGCGGCGCTGTAGTTGAAGGCTCTGCAGTGATTGGTTGAGAAGAGGAGTGAGGCAATGCAGTGTGAGGAGCAGCCGAGTCTGGGGCGCGACCCAGGCTTGCTGATGGCCTGCTGCGTCTTGAAGCTCGAGGGGAGCCTGAACTTGATCTGGAAGACAACGTAATTTTGAATGAAGTAGGGAGCTATGAGGAAGAGGTGCATGGGCTGCAATTGTCAGCAGAGGCAGCCTGACGTTTAAACCGGCTTCCGGGTTAGTGCCTGCTATGGGAGCTGGAGGCCACTGAAAAGAAAAAAGGGGTCATTAGAAAGGGAGAAAAAGCCCGAGATGTGTGGGCCTGAGTTGCAAGCGGAGGCAGCCTCACGCTTCCTTCAGCTGCTGTAGGCCACGGGAAGGGAGTGGGGTTTGTGACATCCTGAAGAGCCTGTGCAGCCTGCACAGCCAGCAGAGGCAGCCTCACGCTAGTGTGTGCTATGGGAGCTGAAGGCCACTGAAAAGGAAAAAGGATTAGAAGTAGCAGGAGGAAAGACTGAGATGTGAGGGCATATGTTGCAAGCGTAAGCAGCTTTG
>NW_015538078.1:13703-22084 GCF_001515605.1 Sinocyclocheilus anshuiensis
ATGATTCAGCTGCTGTCGCTGTAGGCCACGGGGCTTGTGATATTCGGGGGGGAAATGCTGGAGAGCACGTGCAGCCTGCACAGCTTGCAGAGGCAGCCTCACGCTAGTGTGTGCTATAAAAGCTGGAGGCCACTGAAAAGGAAAAGGATTAGAAGTAACAGGAGGAAAGACTGAGATGTGAGGGCATGTGTTGCAAGCGTAAGCAACTTTGCGCTTGTTTTAGCTGCTGTAGCTGTAGGCCACAGGGGCTTGTGAGATTCGTGGGAAAATGCTGGAGAGCCTGTGCAGCCTGCACAGCTTGCAGAGGCAGCCTCACGCTAGTGTGTGCTACGGGAGCTGGAGTCCACTGAAAAGGAAGAGAGGTTAGACGTAGCAGGAGAAATATGATGACTTTGACAACATCATAAAATGACGAAAAGACATGCTTTTCCTCTTAACCACACAATAAGTAGTAAGTATTGAATCACGATGCATGCAAATTAGGTTGCTAGTTGTACTTGTTCAATAATAATAATAATAATAATAGTTTATTTATGATACGCCTTAGTTGTTAGTTTGCACCTACAGGTGCATCTCAATAAATTAGAATGTCGTGGAAAAGTTCATTTATTTCAGTAATTCAACTCAAATTGTGAAACTCGTGTATTAAATAAATTCAATGCACACAGACTGAAGTAGTTTAAGACTTTGGTTCTTTTAATTGTGATGATTTTGGCTCACATTTAACAAAAACCCACCAATTCACTATCTCAACAATGAAGGCCACTGTCAAAGAAACCTGGGCTTCCATACCACCTCAGCAGTGCCACAAACTGATCACCTCTGGGATGCGGCCCAGGCTCATTTAAGGCCTGCCGCTGTGACCCAAAGCTCGAGGAGAGCTGAGTCTTGTGCGGGACAATGGTGGTGTCGAGTGAGGCGAGTTCGAGGCTTTGCTCGATCTATTGGCCGCCTTGGCTAATTTGCAGGGTGAAGAATAGATCGTACAGATCGTACAGCTTTGTATACCCTCCGTGAGAATGGTTTGTCGGAAATAAATCAGCGTTTGTTTCAGCCTTAAATACTATCCACTTTCCGATTGTAGGATATATTGGCATGGCCGAATGATACGAGGATGTCGGGGAAGTTGGAAGTCTCGCCGGTGGAGGCGAGGTTAATCCTCAGTGCTGTGGAGAGCTTGTGGCTGGTCGAGCAGAGCGGCAACCGCGATGAAGCCTGGTGCTCGGCGGCGGTGACTGGCGGAAAAGGAGTGAGCCTAGGGCCGGCAGATTGCGACGGATGATACGAAAGATCCCCAGTACAGGTCTCGTCATAGTACGGAAAAAGTTTAGTCTGTGATATAATGGCTAAAGGAGCAAAACCGAATGCTGGAAAACTGTGGTGGAACTGAGGTAAGTTGGCTGTATATATATACCTATTGTGCTTGTTAAGGTGATTAGCTGACGAGCTCCACCTGGGCCAGACTGATTGATTATCTAATCGTGCTCCTCCCAAACCTTGTTAATAAAACATCATATCATTTTCATCAGTGGAATGACTTTTGAACCTGAGACACGTTTCTCCTCAGACACTTCTACCGTAGCCTGCTGGAACGGTGAGAGCACATGGGGGGAAGTCGTGGCCTAATGGTTAGAGAGTCGGACTTGTAACCCAAAGGTTGTGGGTTCGCGTCTCGTACCGGCAGGGATTGTACGTGTGTGTTCACTGCTGTGTGTGTGCGCGTGCACTTTGGATGGGATAAATGCAGAGCACTAATTCCGAGTATGGGTCACCATACTTGCCCACATGGAGAACTTCCTCTATTGCTTCGTGGATGAAGTGGAATGATGTCCTGAGAGAGGCTAGGGATGCCCCAACAGCTTGCCATTCTCCATACAGGCATTGAAGCATCTGAAAAGTGCTGTTCCACCGTGTTTCCACTTCATTGATAAGTTTAAGGGCAGGTCTGTGCATTTCTTGCTTCAGCTTCTAGGTCAGCTTCTTCTTTGGCAAAGGTGCTGGATCTGAAATAGGTGACTATTTTCTTTGCCTTGGTGCGGTTGTCACAGAGGGCAGAAACTTGGTCGAATGATTTTTTAACCATTAAATTAAGTGCATGTGCAATGCAGATTGTGTGCCTCACTTGTAGAATCTTTGCACAAGCAATCATATTTGCATAAACCCCCCTCCTCCTACCATAAATGGACACCTGTTTGGACACCTGTTTCTGTACACCCTCACCCATCTAACCGGACATGTGTTTATCCACCCCAGCGGTCCCATGGAATTTATGATTGTTTGGGAATGTGTTTTTGTGTGGGGTTCGTTGAAACTGTTCAAAACTATGTGCTTTAAACTTGAAATTGTGAAACGTGGTATGATTATTAAACGGGATAAGGATAAGTTTTTATTCAAGTTTTCACACATAACGTGGCAGTCAAAATCTTGTAACATTACAATTTAAAAGTCTGAGAGTCTGTTACAAGTTAGAAAATAAAGAACAAATGCTGACATCTCACCGTGATCTAAAACAAAAAATATCCATACAGATACGTACGTTAAACAATACGTCAGTTTTTTTCTCTGTACAATTTTAAAAGTTAGTGTTTGTTACCAGTTAGAAAAGAAAAACGTTAAGCGACAGGTTAAGATACTTGTCAAAATCTATGTTGTGCTCTACCATTTGGAGCTGGTGGGAGGAAGGAGCCCAACGGAGTGACAAGGCGCAGTAAGAAGAGAGGAGTCCAGAGGCGATGGCTGGTCGACGCCCGACCAAGGTGGAGCCGGAGGGACGAGGGAAGCCGGTGGAGCTGATGGATCGACGGTTGAGGCGAGGGAGCTAGGAGCCGAGGTGGAGCCACTGGGTCTACGGGCCGACCCTGGCCCCCCGGATCCTCAGCATCCCCCTGACTCGTTGGCTCTCCGTCTCCACCTCGGGCTCCTCCTCCACCTGCTCCGCCGCCATTGGTCGGCCCCCTGGAGTTGGCAGCCATCCCTTCTCCGCTCTGGGTCCCTCCTGTCTCCTCCCTGGCTCCTCCCTCCTTCGTTGTCCCCCTGGTCTCTGTCTGCCGGCCTCCTCCCGGATATCCGTCATCCGCCGGAACCTCCACCTGTCATGTCTGCCTGCCAGCCCTTTGCCTTCCCCTGTCACCATTCCACAACCACTCCTTGGACGGCGAGGATGCGCCGTCCGGGAGGGGGGCGATCTGTCACACCCCTGTGGACTGTTGATTGTAGTTTCTCCCTCTGTGTCCTTATTTGGTTGTTCCTGTTCTCATTATCAGTTAATCCCCTCATTGTGCTCACCTGTCTGCCCCTCGTTATCTGCCCTTTATCAGTTCCTGTCTCTTGTATTTGAGTTGGTCGGTTATTGTGAATGTTACCCTGTGTGTTGATGTCTACCCGTATTCTAGTTTGTCGGTTATTGTTGATGTCTACTCTTTGTGCTACATGTGATTTACTCTGTCTGGATTACCTGTTGTGGATTTATTAAATATTATTGTATTCTTCATCTTCGTCGTCCTGCCTGATCTCTAGCACACCCACCCGTGACAGGTATAGTGTCCCATTTAGAGTCTTTAGCATTCTTTTTCCAAGTAAATTTTATGGCTGAATGATAATTGTATTAGTGTAATACAGCATGTGAAAAGTAAATTAATCAAATGTTTAAGATCCAGTCTTTCACTATCTCTCTCTGTCAGGATGTGCCAGGTTTTGGTCTGATATTCAAAGCAGTTAACACCTTGGCATGTTAACTATTATATTTTTTACAAGAGATGCAGATACAGACAGAGCAGAAAGCATGAGATAAAGTGATAAAAATAACTGAATAAAGATTACTGAATAATCTTTATTGCATTCTTCTTTATGATCAGTCTTTGTCTGACCAGCATAAATTCCATAACTATTACCAAGCAAATACAACTGCTGCTTACCAAAATCGTCTTGTGCTGTAAAAATCTTTGAGATTACAATACACAACACAAGAATAACATTAACAATGGTTAATCACAGTAATATAATATGAATAGTAAAGTATGAATAGTATAAGTAAATGAATGTTGATTACATTAAGAAATTAATATGTAAAGGTGATGCACATGAAAGAGATAAATATTAATGTGAATGAAGACGTCTGTAATTGTCATCCAGATGTTGTGCCAAAGTGTTTAAATCCTGAAAAATCAAGGAAAACAATTAGTGTATTAATTGAACACTGCATCTTGTTGCACAAATGGTAAGTACAAACATCCCGTTGTTCATACACTGAGTTCTCGTGAGGTCTATTCATCATTATAAAGCTATGGTTATGAGGGCAGGGTCAGCGCTAAGTGGGAGCTAGGCTGGACATTGGCCACCCAGCGTTGCTGATCAAAAACAGGGCAATGAGTATAATTCCTTTCAGCTGCATTTTTGCCAACACTATCTGTATTCATAGCAGCCACTGGCTTAAATTGTTCACGTTAGCGAGTGTCTAAACGACCGATTTTACTTCCAAGTTTTAAGTAAACATGCAAAAATAAAACGATAAACCTTTACTTGGCTAGTTAACTGAAATAAAACCATCAACTGCACATACCTCTGCTGAATCATAACTTGAACGGTGGTCTCGCGCTGATGAAGTCCAGGTAGGCACACCCAGGGCACGTGATTCATACGCCCACAGTGGGTTATGATTGGTCGACTGACAGGCTCAAATCTGATTGGCTAAAGAGTACGAGTGTCCCGTGTGGGAGGATTTTGCTGCCGGGAAAGTCTCAAAATACACACACAAATCCAAGGCGATTCACATTCACAGCCCATGATAAACTCGTAAATTTTAAACATTCAAAAATGTTGTACACAGTTGTACATCTGTGAATTGTGTTTTGCGTTTGTGAAACTTATTTTATGAATAATAATATTCTTGTTTTGTGCACGTGAATCGGTTTTTCTGAATATATATTTTTTTTTTCGTGCACGTGAACTATTTCTCATGCATGTGAATTGGGTTATGCATGTGTGAATCGCATCTTTTGCGTGAATTATTATTGAGATTATTCTGTCTCCATATTAGAGAAGTGGCTTTGAGCTATTCTCCCCTAGTCACTTTAGTGTTGTTAAAATGGAGTAGAAGCTCCCTTGTGGTAGACTGCTTCCTAAGATACTTGTCAGATACTGGTGAGATCTGCGTGACATAGCTGAGGCTACTGGGTATTTTCCAATTGGAGCTCTGCTCTTTGGGTCGTATAGGGCTGAGGCCTGTCCCGCAAGAAAGGGAGGAAGGTGTAACAGCCAGGACTTTCTTTGCTGTATAGTATAGAAGCTTAGGAACATTTCCTAGCATCAGGGAGTATTAGCTTAGGAAGTTGCAACACTACAAGGGTCACGTGGGGTTGACATGCAAGTCAATTTATTCTATGCTCACTATGTTTGTGCATATTCACAGGCTAGTGAAGCAGGCATTCCCTTGGTATGGCATAGTGGGTTTTGGCTCCTCATGACATCCATGACACACGTCAAAATACATCTGTCAGATCCATGACACAACACTGAAATTCCACTTCGCAAGGGAATGTCTCATGTTACACTGTCTCTTTGCCATACCTTGAGCCTGCCTGTGTGCCTGGTTTAGACAAGAGTTAATGACATGTATCTCAGGTGCCCTTTTATACTCACAGGCACTCCACGTGTGACGTCATGGACTGTCATCTGCCAATAAGCGTTTGTTTACACGTGCGTCAGAGACTGGATATGCTAATGGTATTCCCCATTGCATTAAATCCATGACTATAAAAAAAAACTATAAAAACAAATAAATGTATGCAAGGAGGCCCAGACCTCCTGTAGGGAGACTCTTGATAATAGAGCTTTAGATGATGCCATACCTCTAACTAAATGAGCCCTAATTAGCAGAGGCGAAGGTAAACAGTGTACCTCAGATGCTGTAGATATTGCCTCAACAATCCATATAGTTTGCGTTGAGGCAAGGAAGCCGTTCTTAAATTACCCATAGCACACCAATAGCTGGTCCAAATCACTGTAGTAGTCCTAATAAGTATTAATCTAAATTTAATTTATATAAATACATATGTCTGCTTGAAAGACTGAAGAATATTGTAAGCAATTTGTCAAAAAAAGAATATGTATTATATAACCATTGTAATTTAATTGAAAAGAGGACCACATTCTTGTTTCTTTATGAGAAGTGGTTTTATTTAATTAAATACATGTTATGAGTCACAGCAGTTAAACATGTTTCTATATTGCATGTTCAAACCCTAATATCATATTAACAGGATAATATATTTTCTACAGGAATATATAATGAGATTGGAATTTTTAGAGAAATGCTTAATGAATGCATTACACTTAGGGCTGGGCGATTTTGCAAAGAATTTAAATCTCGATTTTTCCAGAATATTTAACCGATTCTCGATTTTTACAAATATTTTTAACTAGTCAACTTGAAAATGTAACTACAACATGATTCAAGTTACTTTTTCTTTATTCTTATACATATTATGTGTTCAGAAATAATATGAGGAAAATTAATTTAGAAAATCTCAAAAGTCAAGGACCTGCTGAAACAGTTCTACTCAGCCATCATTGAGTCTGTCCTGTGCACTTCAATAACTGTCTGGTTTGGTTCAGCTACAAAATCAGATATCAGAAGACTACAGAGGATGGTTCGGACTTCTGAAAGGATTATTGGTGCTCCCCTGCCTACCCTGCCCAAGAACTATATACATCCAGAGTAAGGAAAATCACTCTGGATCCCTCACATTCAAGCCATCTCCTTTTTGAACTTCTCTCACATCGACTCCATTGTTAAAAAGGCCCAACAAAGGTTGTACTTCCTTCGCCAGCTGCTGAAACAGTTCTACTCAGCCGTCATTGAGTCTGTCCTGTGCACTTCAATAACTGTCTGGTTTGGTTCAGCTACAAAATCAGACATCAGAAGACTACAGAGAAGGTTCGGACTGCTGAAAGGATTATTGGTGTTCCCCTGCCCACCCTTCAATAACTGTATACATCCAGAGTGAGAAAAAGGGCTCAGAAAATCACTCTGGATCCCTCACATCCAAGTTATCCCCTTTTTGAACTTTTGCCATCTTGCTGGCACTTCAGAGCAGCAAATACCAGGACAGCCAGGCACAAGAACAGTTTCTTCCCCAAGGCAATCTACCTCATGAACTGTTAAATGTTCCCCACATTATGCAATAAAAATGTGCAATAACATATTTATTTGTTACCACCTCCATCCTAGTACATCCCTGCATCTCATTCTATTCTATTCCATTCTATCATCTATAGCACAGCTGTACATACAATTTATTTATTTTTCGATTTATTCTTCAATATTTGTCTGTTTATATTTACATGTGTATTTTTTTTTATTATTCTCATCTTATTTTTTATTGTCTGTGTGTTGTTGTTGTCTCTGTGTACTGGAAGCTTATGTCACTAAAACAAATTAATTGTATGTAAATTCCTTGCATACTTGGCAATAAAGCTCTATCTGATTCTGAAAATGACTGAAGGTATAACACCAGTAGACTTTTATTAACTATAAATGTTCTTTAAAAACAACAGCAGCTTTCAGCCTGTCACCATGATGCAAACATGAAATATCAGACATACAGTAGTAGTTCTTAACAGGTTTTTTATTCGATTGCGCTGCTTTTCCATTGTTTTTTCTTTTTTCTGTGGGATGTGTTTGACTGTTGCGCTCGCGGCTCTTGCAGCGTCTCATGCATGAAACGGCTTTCGGCTTTCACTGCGCTCAAGTTAAAATAAGTTCACTCCCATCTTCTTGCATGTTTTACCTATTCCACTGCCCGCGTCGCATCTTTGTCAACACAAAAGCGCATTCTGTGTGAATGGTGCCTAGCGCTATGAGCGCGTCACACGTGAGCGGTTAATCACGTGCGCCGACATGCGGTTGGATCGTTCTTTTCTCTTTACTGTTATCACCAGCATATTGTCAAAGTGTCTTATTCTAACATTTGGTAAGATTTCTATTCAGAATCGCGATTCCTCGATTTCTAAAAAATAAAATCGTGGCAAAACAATAAATTCGAATTAATCTATAAAATCGGGAAAATCGCCCAGCCCTATTTTGTTGTATTACTTTTTTTAAAGTTCTCACCTCGTCTCACCTTTTATCATTTTATGTCTTTCTTGTCTCACTTTGTATCTTCTCATCTCAACTTGTCTGATGTCTTCTATTCCTGTCTCATCTTGTCACTCTTCATCTCATTTTACCTTTTTTTTCCTCATCTCATCTCCTTAAATCTAATTTTGTCTCAGCTCTCTGTAAATTTTTTTTTTTTTTAATGATAAAAGCTTAGCTCTTATACACAGCTTTATTTGTATTGGTCCCGGTTTTGTTATGTAGACATTTTTCTTTGCCTTCATAC
>NW_015538078.1:23948-40377 GCF_001515605.1 Sinocyclocheilus anshuiensis
GGCTGAAGGGAAAGTAAATTTACATCCGTACAGTAGAATGCAGAAGAAGAAATTTCAACACACTTCAGCAATAAAAAAAGACACACAAATGTTTGTCTAGAGTAATTTTTGCTTATTATTATGGTTGAACTGGATCATCGAAGGTCAGAAGCAAAGACATTGGTTAATAGAATGGGATTAAATACATAAAGGATATTTGTGCTGTTTAACATTTAATTATTGCAGGTTTGCGTCATATTCTGAGTTGCATTATTTTTATTCATTTTGAGGAATACTGAATCTGTTTTTTTTGTGAGTGAGATGAATTAATCAATAACATTACAACAGTAACATCTTCTGATTTCTCTCAACATGGGGACAGGAGAGCTGTCAATTAATAAATTGAAAAAAAAAGTCACGCATTACATATTTGAAAAAGTAACTCAGATATTCTCTTGTCAATTAAAAAGTAATGCGTTACTTTACTAGTTACTTGAAAAAAGTAATCTGATTACGTAACTTACGTTACTTGTAATGCGTTACCCCCAACACTGCTTATACATATTATGTGTTCAGAAATAATATGAGGAAAATTAATTTAGAAAATCTCAAAAGTCAAGGACCTGCTGAAACAGTTCTACTCAGCCATCATTGAGTCTGTCCTGTGCACTTCAATAACTGTCTGGTTTTGTTCAGCTACAAAATCAGACATCAGAAGACTACAGAGAACGGTTCGGACTGCTGAAAGGATTATTGGTGCTCCCCTGCCCACCCTTCAAGAACTGTATACATCCAGAGTGAGAAAAAGGGCTCAGAAAATCACTCTGGATCCCTCACATCCAAGTTATCCCCTTTTTGAACTTTTGCCATCTTGCTGGCACTTCAGAGCAGCAAATACCAGGACAGCCAGGCACAAGAACAGTTTCTTCCCCCAGGCAATCTACCTTATGAACAGTTAAATGTTCCCCACATTATGCAATAAAAATGTGCAATAACCTTATATTTATTTGTTACCACCTCCATCCTAGTACATCCCTGCATCTCATTCTATTCTATTCCATTCTATCATCTATAGCACAACTGTACATACAATTTATTTATTTTTCGATTTATTTTTCAATATTTGTCTATTTATATTTACATGTGTATTCTTTTTATGCTCATCTTATTTTTTATTGTCTGTGTGTTGTTGTTGTCTCTGTGTACTGGAAGCTTATGTCACTAAAACAAATTAATTGTATGTAAATTCCTTGCATACTTGGCAATAAAGCTCTATCTGATTCTGAAAATGACTGAAGGTATAACACCAGTAGACTTTTATTAACTATAAATGTTCTTTAAAAACAACAGCAGCTTTCAGCCTGTCACCATGATGCAAACATGAAATATCAGACATACAGTAGTAGTTCTTTACAGGTTTTTTATTCGATTGCGCTGCTTTTCCATTGTTTTTTCTGTGTAAACATGGATGTGTTTGACTGTTGCGCTCGCGGCTCTTGCAGCGTCTCATGCATGAAACGGCTTTCTAAAAACACTGCGCTCAAGTTAAAATAAGTTCACTCCCATCTTCTTGCATGTTTTACCTATTCCACTGCCCACGTCGCATCTTTGTCAACACAAAAGCGCATTCTGTGTGAATGGCGCTTAGCCTATATTTATGGTCCTTCACAGAGCGCGTCACACATGAGTGGTTAATCACGTGCGCCGACATACGGTTGGATCATTCTTTTCTCTTTACTGTTATCACCGGCATATTGTCAAAGTGTCTAATTCTAAAATTTGGTAATATTTCTATTGAAAATTGTGATTCCTCGATTTCTAAAAAATAAAATCGTGGCAAAACAAATTCGAATTAATCGATAAAATCGGGAAAATCGCCCAGCCCTAATTGCACTGTAACTAAACCCATTAGACTTTAGTCAATTAAATCTTCAGTAGATTAAGTTGACTAAAATCTTATATTTAGTTGACTAAAACTAGACCAAAACTAAAACAATTCAGATAACTAAAATATGACTAAAACTAAATGGAATTTTAGCGAAAAGACTATAATTAAAACTAAATCAAAATTTGCTGTCAAATTTAACACTGTTCCAGAACCACCGCCAGGTCCTGGGACCGTGGCACGAGTCATAGGCCTCAACCTCAGAGTTCCACAAAAGAACCGTGTCAAATGATGTCTTCTCAAAGACCTAACGGTGTGTAGAAGGCAGCTATGGCTGCCATATATACCTTAAGCATGCATGGGTACAGACCTGCAGAGAAATAATCCTGGAGGAACTGGGCGGTTAACTCAGTCAATTTGATATTCTCTGCACCAGGAGGTGAAAATCCTCCATTTAAAGGAGTATGATTCCCTCGTGATAGGATTTCTAGAGTTTAACCCTCTGGGGTCTGATGGGGTTTGGGGGCCCTGGAGAAGTTTTGACATGCCCTGACATTTTTTTTTTTCAGTAGCTTAAAAACATATTAATGGTGAAAGTCTGATTACACTGTGCTACAATAATATGTAAGCAACATAAATGTACATGTTTGTGTTTTTGAGAAAACAGCGTTTATGCATGGTTAGTGAAAAAAATAAAATTTTGAAGTCACTGAAATAAGCCCATAAAACACATACAAAGCATTTGTTCACAAGACATTTGAGAACTGGATGTGGTAGACTAGAGTTCCCTTTCAGTCGGTCACTCCGAGTCACGTCGGTGACCGACGAATTGGGATATCGCTTCGATAGACCAATCTACTTCGAGTGTAAACTAAACGAGCCAATGCACATTGGCATGCAATTATTGCATCCAGCTGCCGCTGATCACAGCGTGACTATAATAAGGCAGCAGGTGCAATGCATACCAGCTTTTCGCTTCGGAGCCGAGTGACAACGTCGTTCTGCTCAACTGTGTCTGTTCGAGAACTACGAGTTCAGCACGCTCTCGGAAGCTTCTTGTGTTCGCGAGACGGCGCTTCAGCGGTGGTCGTTCCAGTGTCGAGTGGGTTGCGCACTTCAGGTTGCACTACCCCTGTCGTGTTGCAAGCGGCCATCTCCCCTGTGCGCCTCAGCACTAAAAGAGCATTTCCTAAAAGAGCAAATTTCTCTAAAAGAGCTACATGGGTGCGTCTTTATAAAGACGACGGATCGTCCTTATATGGATGCCGTTTCACCCGTGCGTTTCTGGGTGCGGTCGTTACCTGGCACTGGGTGATGGTCACGATCGCTGCCTCACGTGTCTGGGCATCAAGCACGCTGAGGTGGCCTTCGTGGATGAGTCATGTTCTCATTGCGGGAACATGACCATCTCGGAGCTGCGAACCAAGCTCCGCTACTCGCGAGGGGCCGGAGTCCCGTTGCCGCTGCCGCGATCTGGGGCTCGTTCTGGTGGACAGACGAGAACCATTCCAGCAGGCGGTTTGAGGGTTACAGTGATGGCAAACCCCGCAGGGAACCAACCCTCTGGAGACCATCACTCCTCTTGCTCCTCCGATCCAGTGGAGCGACCCACGGAACGCGCTGGGCCCTCTTTAAAGAGCGTACCAGCGGTATCCAGTGGACCTCCCCCCGACCAGATGTCGATCTCAGCATCGGAGGGAGAGCTGTCCGATGAAGATTCAGCCGCGCTGCCGCCCTCCGGGACGGTGGCAAAGCCTGAATCAGATCCGGAGATGACAGCTATGCTTTCCCGGGCCGCCTGTGTCCCAGACCGGCCTCTTCGGCGACGCAGTCGAGAGCTTTGCCCAGCAGTTCTCGGCTGCCGCTGCCGCGATCTGGGGCTCGTTCTGGTGGACAGACGAGAACCATTCCAGCAGGCGGTTTGAGGGTTACAGTGATGGCAAACCCCGCAGGGAACCAACCCTCTGGAGACCATCACTCCTCTTGCTCCTCCGATCCAGTGGAGCGACCCACGGAACATGCTGGGCCCTCTTTAAAGACCGTACCAGCGGTTTCCAGTGGACCTCCCCCCGATCAGATGTCGATCTCAGCATCAGAGGGAGAGCTGTCCGATGAAGATTCGGCCGCGCTGCCGCCCTCCGGGATGTAAGGGAATTCAGGTGGTTCGTGGGATTTTTTCAATTCAAAAAAATTGCCATTGGACGAATAGTTGGTGCGAGGGCTCACGCTCACTTTGTGGACGACACGAGCCACTTATTCTAATGGTGACATGGACGTTTTACGAAAACGCGGGTTATGCCACAAAATCGGCCATAGGCTCCGTACGGACGCCTCCGGGGGCGCCCTCACGCTGCGAGTCCACGAACACCCTATGGAGCCCCCTTACCTCCTTTTCTTCATCGCAGTCTTCCTCAGTGACACGGAACGCCTATTTTGGCCCCTAACCTCCTAAAATTCACCATAGTCTTCCTCAGTGCCACGGAGCGCCTATTATGACCCCTAACCGCCTAAACTTCATCATAGTCTTCCTCAGTGCCACGGAGCGCCTATTTTGACCCCTAACCACCTAAACTTCACCATAGTCTTCCTCAGTGCCACGGAGCGCCTATTTTGACCCCTAACCACCTAAACTTCACCATAATCTTCCTCAGTGCCACGGAGCGCCTATTTTGACGCCTAACCACCTAAACTTCATCATAGTCTTCCTCATGCCCGCGGAGCGCCTATTTTGACCACTAACCACCTAAATGACCGCAGAGCGCCTATTTTGACCACTAACCACCTAAATGACCGTGGAGTGCCTGTTTTGACCATTAAACACCTAAATGCCCGCGGAGTGCCTATTTTGACCACTAACCACCTAAATGACCGCGGAGTGCCTATTTTGACCACTAACCACCTAAATGACCGCGGAGTGCCTATTTTGACCACTAACCACCTAAACTTCATTGTCTTCCTCATGCCCACGAGGTGCCTATCGTTTTTTTCAAAGTGGGACGTATGTCTAACTCGGCTTCAAAAGGTCACAGGACCTCGAGATTCGATACGAGGGTACCCGGGGGGCCTCCACAGGCTTTCCGTGGACAGTGCCTTTTTATGCAAATTAAGCCATTTCACGAGGTCCGATGTACATGAAACTGCTGGACGGCATTTCCTGAGCACTGTACTGTAGGTATTTGCCAATAAAATCATCGTATTTATGACATATGATCTATTAACTCATTGTCCACGGAAAGCCTGTGGAGGCCCCGTCAAATAAGTTACGGGTGGGCAAGTGACAAGTGACTGCTGTAACTTATTTGACGGTGCCTCCACAGGCTTTCCGTGGACAGTGCATTTTTATGCAAATTAAGCCATTTCACTGCTGGACGGCGTTGCCTGAGCACTGTATAGCTGGTATTACTCAATAAAATCATCGTATTTATGACATATGACCTGTTAATGCATTGCCCACGTAAAGCCTGTGGAAGGCCTAGTCAAATAAGTTACAGGTGGACATGCAGTGGTGAAAGTCACCAAAATCCAACTCCAATTCACAACATCAGCAAGTGACACCTGTAACTTACTTGACGGAACCTACATAGGCTTGCCGTGGACATACCTTTTTTGAGGTAAATGTTGTTAATGCAATTAACTGTCATGCAGTGTTTCCTGTGTACTGTACTCAGTGCTTTACATAATAAAATCATTATTATGGCCAGGAGGATGAAAAGGCTTTTCGTAGTCACATAGGCGGTCAGCGAGACGAATAGGCAGTTCGTGGTCATATAGGTTGTCAGCGGGACAAATAGGCAGTTCGTGGTCATATAGGTTGTCAGCGGGACAAATAGGCAGTTCGTGGTCATATAGGTTGTCAGCGGGACAAATAGGCAGTTCGTGGTCATATAGGTTGTCAGCGGGACAAATAGGAAATAAGCCGCGCATGGTGGTATAGGTGGTCAGGAGGATGAATAGGCTGTCTGTGGTCAGTGGGCGGGGCCTGGGCGGCGGTCCTTAATCGGCCAGAGGGGCCAACAGGGAGCTGCCGGCCAAATAAGCTCTCCGTGGGAGGTTTAGGCTGCCCGTGGACGCCCACCCCCAACCTATTCGACAGGCCTCGCGTCAGGAGTCCGCCCCCCTGTGGCTGACCTACAGATTGCAACAAAATGCGCAAAAAAGAGCGCAGATCCGTTGCTGTTCCGCGGGGCCCCCAGGGGCCCCAGGCCCCGGCTCACGCCTCCAACGTGTCCCGCCGGGCCGCCGCTCGGTCGGGGGCGGGTAAAATCGTCTAGGGGGCGGCGCACAGCGCCCACGAACCACCTGACACATAGCACCTAGCAAGCTGTGCGCGGAGCCCTCACCCAAAGTGGTGGCCTAACAGACGGTGGCAAAGCCTGAATCGGATCCGGAGATGACAGCTATGCTTTTCCGGGCCACCGAAAGGGTCGGGCTCGAGTGGAAATCTCCACCGTGTCCCAAGCCCTCAAGACTGGATGATTGGTTTCTCGGGGTGGCTCGCACTGGTTCTCAGCGCCTGCGAGGGGGTGACAAAGACCATGAATATTTAGTGATTCACACCTGAAAGACAAAGGGCCCTCCCCTAATGGTCCATCAATGTGACTGTGACTGAGGCAGGTAAGAAAGAATGCGAGGAGATTAAAATAATGGGGTTTTTGATTATTTGTATTTTATTTACAACACAGAATAATCAAAACATACACAGTGAAGGTCAAAGACACATTATTGAACACACTGATCTAAACACAGAGACTTGAACAGTAACACACCTTTGTGCCATTGCTGAAAACAGATCCTGTTCAACTGTTGAAACAAATAAACTATACCTGGTATTTTCAAGGATTTTGCTTCATCTTTCCACTGATTCAAGACAAAAAAAACATCATCAGTAGTCATGGAGCTTATTTGACCATATTTGTGTAAAGTGTCAGCCCAATATAGTTGAACAGCTTCTGATGTTGGTACAGCACTCACAGAGAAAAACAGTTTGAAGTGAAGTCTTCAAGGTATCTGGTCACAACTTCTGTTAGCATGTTGATATCAGGGGCAACTATATTATTACATTAGCAATCACATATTGCCCACTCATAACTCCTAAAAGAAAAAAAGAAAAAAATGTATATATTTTTTTTCTTGTCAGAAACAAAATCATTGTCACAGTATTCAGCTGGTGTGCCCTAGTTGGCCACCAGAGGTCACTGTATGTTTGTTTGAGCACATGGCTTGTTGTGTGTTTGTTGGTGCCATGTGCTCTCCTGTCTATTGTCTGTCCCCACCCATCTTGTTACATCATTATTGTTTCAGTTGCTCCACCTGTGTCTCCCTCGTTACCCTGCTCGTTTGTATTCCTATTTGTTCTCCTTGTGTCTGCAGTCCTGTGCTGGTCCGTTGTCTAATGTTTGATGTCACTAGTGAGATGTGTGGTATTGCTCTTCTTGTTCCTGACTTGCCCTACTGTGTTGTTTGTGCCTTGTGTCTGCATAATACATCATGTTTTGGATGTATTATGCAATACAAACATATTTTATATCTGAGAAACTAAATTATTATTGTTAAGCATGTTATATAGTGATGGGAAACCGAGGCTTTCTGAAGCATTTGAGGCTCGAAGCTTTTAACTCTAAGCTTTTAACACAGTGTGCACCAGCCCTGGCTTTGCTCTGGCGTAAGGTGCTACGAGCATTAAGGTGCTACGTAGCTACGTAGACCAGACACAAAACTTCAGGACCTCAGACCAGCTCTTTGTCTGTTACGTAGGCCGGCAGAAGGGGAAGGCCGTCTCTAAGCAGAGGATGGCCCACTTGTCTGTCCCCACCCATCTTGTTACATCATTATTGTTTCAGTTGCTCCACCTGTGTCTCCCTCGTTACCCTGCTCGTTTGTATTCCTATTTGTTCTCCTTGTGTCTGCAGTCCTGTGCTGGTCCGTTGTCTAATGTTTGATGTCACTAGTGAGATGTGTGGTATTGCTCTTCTTGTTCCTGACTTGCCCTACTGTGTTGTTTGTGCCTTGTGTCTGCATAATACATCATGTTTTGGATGTATTATGCAATACAAACATATTTTATATCTGAGAAACTAAATTATTATTGTTAAGCATGTTATATAGTGATGGGAAACCGAGGCTTTCTGAAGCATTTGAGGCTCGAAGCTTTTAACTCTAAGCTTTTAACACAGTGTGCATTAGCGACATCTGGTGGTCGGACTTTGTTTTCTCCACCATTTCTGACAAATCATCGCGGAGCAGAGGATGGTTTGAAAAAACATGTAACCAAACAAAGCTTCGGAAGTCTGTAACATTCAAGAGTGTAATCAATCTAGGATCAGAAGTATACAATATCTAATCTGATATAATCTCATCTAAATTAATTGTGCCAATGAGACCACAACTCGTGTCATGTATAGCTTGGTCAACGGATTCACATATCGATCAATAAAATACACAAACATGTGATCATAATTAATAATTGACGTGGGTAGTTGAAAAAAAAATTGGGTGAGCTGTTATACGCTTATGTTATGTTCGGGGTCTCTGAGACCCCAGTTATAAACATGATTAAATGTCCTACTGACAGCTCTCAAAGTGACTGAATAATCCTTTTATGCATCAGGTGGGATCGTGAAGCGCCATTTTTTTTTCAAACCAGCTGTCCTGACCTTCCGATACTGCATGACGTTCGAAGCTTCAAACGTCATCAATCACGTGGTGTTGTCATTTCGATACAAGCATCGGCACAGTGTGTGATACAATAGTAGTTTGAAAACTGTGTCAGAGCATCGGAGCTGCGGTATCAATTGTCCCATCACTAATGTTATAGGCATCTACATATATTCACGAGTATTTCACTGTAAGGATTGGTCTAAACATTAGATTCTAACATTCATAGTGTAACAGTTTAAACACTCGTATTACTTTTATATTGTATTGTTTTATATTTTTTAGAACATTACAAAAAACATCCTGGCGTTGTGAGACATTTGGGTGCAATACAATGAAACCTATTTCAAAATGTATCATTGATTTCATACATTTAATCAGGAATTATAATCTAACTAGTAAAATGTGTACAAATTATGTCACAATAACACAATAACAACTAATGCAAGTAATAAAAAATTACTCATTAGAAATTGTCTCCTCCGCTGGCTCAAGATGCACGTCACATTGCGTTTTTCTTCTGAGGTAAATTCTGGATTATTCCTCACAGCGCGTCTTCTTCCAGAATCGAAAAATAGCTTAGATGAACTTGATGAATGTTCACGCTTTGTTTACGGATGTGATGTGGGCGTTAAATGTTCGTGCATCTCACATGAATGATTAGTGAGTGAATAGCACACGCTGCGCGTGGGAATGATTTCATTACTGATAATGAGCTCAGACTGGAAAGACTGTAACGTTCGGTTTCATACGGATTACTTCATCAGAGAACATTTGTTTTCGACATGACATTTAATTTAAAAGCAAACACTTCAAACTTTCTATTTGTCATGTCTGTGTGTCAAGTATTCGCTGAGTTTTGGTTCATTTTTGTGACACGTTTCAGAAAGAAGTTCACGGAGACCGTGATGGCAGAAAGCGCACCCTGTTTGTTTTCTTTATTTTACAAAAGCACAGCTTTGTTGTTATTATGAGTGTATACAAATAAAAGTAGACACTTTACAGATTCAAATTATGTATCGCTCTTATCAGTATGATAAAAAATTACAGAGTAATTTAAGTTCTTTCGGCATTATCAGGAAAAAATGCCACAAAACATGCCAATGCGTTTGTCAACCTCAGAGGGTTAAAGTGGTCTCGATGACCCTAGCTGAGTGACCAGAGTTCAGGAGCTGATCTCCTCAGGGGCCAGACTCATAGCTTCCAAAACTCTGGCCAGGGGTGATGTATAATGCCCCCAGCTTGCGAGAGAAGGTCCTTCCTGACTGGGATCTCCAATGGAGGGCCTGCTAGGAGCACTGAATCAGACTTGGCTCGGACAGAACAGGGCAACAAAGAGTAAACTGACTCTGTCCCGGTGTACACTCTCTAGAACTTCTGTAAGCAGAGCAATCAAGGGAAAGACATACAGGCACGGCCTCTGCCTGGCCACGCCTGTACCATGGCATCCAGCCCCAACAGAGCTGGATGGGTGAGGGAGAACCATAGCGGGCAGTGGGTGGTCACTCGAGATGCAAACAGATCCACTTCCGTTTGGCCAAACTTACTCCAAATCAACTCCACCATCTCCCATTCCATTTCTCAGGCCACAGCCCCTGCTTTGACAGGATGTCTGCCCCCCAGATTCTGGTCCCCAGGAATGTACATTGCTCTCAGCAACAGCAACTTGCCCAGGGACACAGGAGGACCTGATGCACCAGTCTGCACAGAGGGCGTGACTTCAGGCCTCCCTGGTGATTTATGTAGGAGACCACAGACATGTTGTCTGTTCATACTAGAACTTGATGGCCCCTGAGGTCTGGGAGAAAGTGCCTCAGGGCAAGATGCACAGTCATCTTCTCCAGGCAATTTATGTGCCACGAGAGATTATGCCCTCTCCACAAGAGCCCTTGCGAAGTGGCCATCCATGACTGCTCCCCAGCCTGTGAGGGATGCATTTGATTGTCACTATTTTGCGATGAGAATCCACCCCCAACACAGGGTGTTGGGACAAGAACCACAGTTTCTTCCATATGGCCAGGAAGCCAAGGCATCTGCATGCAACCCTGATCATATGGAATGGGTTTCCCCTTGGGGAGAGCCCCCTGATCCTGAGCCATCATTGCAGGGGCCTCATGTACAGCAGAACATCACGTTGGATGCAGCTTCCTTGAGCCCCAACACACTCTGAAAATATTTATATTTTAGAGTATATTTTTCATTGGTTCAACAATTTTGTTTTTGAACTGACAGACAATCTCATGTAACACAGAATTACAGTACTGCAAAACATTCATAATCACAGACATAAAAAAACAATAGAATAATCTGCTTTCTTGCTCTAAAAGACCTCAATCGGTGAAGAAAGGGGATTATTTGAGTTGATTTCTTAAAGATGCTATACATATGGTCTTTCCATGATAATGTATTATCTATCACTACATCCGTTTGATGTTCTCATTGTGTATAACAACAGGTGTTGTATGAATGTCAGAGGTAAGCCCAAATATAATCTCCTCCATTTTTTATATTAATATTGAGGACATTATAATCACACCACTCTACCAATTTTTGTACCCACTTTTGGTGCTTTTCTGAGCTCTCTGAGTTATTTTATATTTAATGCAGATATTCTGCAGGGAGCCTGAACCCCAAGTGCCTTATGTGTCCAAGGACGACATATCGATGTCAAACCACGATCTCCTTAACCAGTCATCTATATAATTGTGAACATGAATGCCCTGGAGTCTCAATTAAGCTAATTTTGCATCCATGCAATTTTTAAAGGTGAAAGGGGATTGAGCTAAATGCCAAATGGAAGAACCCGATATTGGTATGATTCACCCCCACAAACGAACCTCTAGATCTTCTTGTGTTGAGGAAGGATGGATATGTGGAAGTATGCTTCCTCTAGTTCTGTCATGACAAACCAGTTCTTGGACTTTTTTTAACTATGGCGATTATTTGATTACGGTGATTGTTAGCACCTTGGACCTGAATCTTCTTAGAAACTGGTTTACCTGCCGAAGCTGTTTTATCCTTCTTCGGAATTATGAAGTACCGGCTGTAAAACCCAGACTCCCTTTAGGGATGAGGAACACATTCTATGGCCTCCTTTGCCAACAGGGACTGCATTTCCTGTTCCATCAGGTTCCATTTTCTACAGGCCTCATTTGAGTTAGCGAACTCTGCAGGGCCTCAAGGACTTCAGGCAGACACTGTGATTTGTGTTCACTGCAAGCTGATTGACGTTTTGACTCCTGAAACCACTTGATGACTGAATTAACAACGTTACCGAAGAGGCCAGAATCGAGCAGCATATTGGAACATATCGAGCAGCCCCGTCCCCTTTTTAAATAGCCAATAGCGTTTCATTTATATCATAGCTTGGGCCAGAGCCTTTGAGCTCGGTAAAGCCACATTAGACAGCTAATGACAACCTCAGTCTAATAGATTAGCCCTTTAGATTCAATATGAAACTGTTACTAAAGCAAAACAGTGATTATAATGATGCTGAGGATGTGTAGTTTGAAACGTGTGAAGTTTATGTTGGTGCAGGGCACCGGTGTTATCTCTTCTATTTGTTAGTGCTGTATGTCTAACAGTTTCTCCTCCTAATCTGATCCAAATCGCTATAAAATATAGCATTTTGTGTAGAATTCAAATGGGTCTGATACATTTTGTGGTCTGTGCGACTCGTGCATATGATCCGCTCCGTGATATCGTGTCTCTGGACCAGAGCAGACTGTGTGCTTGACACAACGCGAAAGCAGACTTCTTTCGACCCAATGGAAAGCGTATTTACTCTGTCTGAATCGTTCCTTATTCCCCATATAGTGTACTACGTGCCATTCAGCATACAGAAAATACTAATTTTGTAAACAAGTTACCTATTTCAGCCACACTTTCAGCATCAATTTATAGTGTAGGGGGCGGGACATTTCAGATGCTAGAGAGCATTTTATTGGACAGAAAGTTTGATGAGAAGCTGAAGTGAAGTGAGACGCCATCAAAACCGTTGAGGCTGTGCTTGGCTTTGCCGGAATCACTCTTCTAGTTTTCTCTTATTCTGTGCTTGCTTCTTCTCAGTTGCCAATCGATCTTTAGTTTTTCTACCACACGAGTCACAACCCCCTAACACTCCTCGTAAGTGGGGGATAGAGGTGGCGAGTTCTCAAGATCCCCCACCTTGATGCTTAGGACACCTCCTTAGAGCTGGATAGCCCCAGCATCAGACTCTCTTGCTCCGAAGAGCAAGCTTCGGTATCCCGAGCAGGAGTGGGGTAACTGGCCGATGAGGGCCGAGAAAGGGCAAAGCTGTCTCGAGTTCCTCTGCCAACTCCATCTGTTATCCCTATGACATTGGTCGCCACGCTGACTCAGCAGATGTGGGTCTGCGAGCCTGGCCGGTTTCCTCATCAAACACCACCTGTCGGGAGTGGAGCTTCTTGAGCGGCAGTGGCTAACAATGCACAAAGGGAACTACCTTGAGAGCTGCCTATGCATGCTCTACTACTCTCAGGCAGTCAAAACACAAATCCTGCATGTCTTTGCCTGTAATATATATTGGGCAAGGAGGCAGGCACTTCTTAAACTGCCAATCGCTCACCATAATCTACACTTACTTTTCACAAACATTACACCAAAAAGAGACAGCTTCACACTCAGAACGCTTGCTGAAGACTAGAAGCTAACAGTGTTTTGTGCCAGCATACCTTTGTAACTTCCATGTACACAATCACGTTATGTCACGACACAACACCAATTGAGATTGGATTAGTTCCACACATGCTTAAGACACTGTCAAGCTAAAGGCATTCTCCAAAGTGTCGTCACTGTCATCGTCTCATTCCCTTGAAGGTAGGGATGGGAAGATTCACCGATTCTCATCAGCGCATCGGCATAAAAGTTAACGATGCGATGCATTGATTTAAAAAAAAGTGTGCATTGGCTACAAGTTGGCATTTGTATCGCGAAGCATTGTTTCTAACATATTTGCATCTGTAAAAAACGATTTATTTATATATAATTAATAGTGGATGTGCTATACTTTTATTCTTTAGAAAGTGATCAATAATCTGTGACCAATATTTTATATGTAGATTGATTTCTCCATTCTAAACTGTTTCTCAAGCGCGTTCTAGCTCTCATCACCGCTGCTGCAACACTACGGAGACCCGAGGGCTGTTTCATAAAAGACGCTAAGAACAGCAGGGATTAAAGTCCAAAACCTTACTTGAAATAACCTAACAAATAAATCGGGGCTAAAGCAGTTCCAAAAACATCAATTTAAGTTTACGCAATGTCACTAATTTGTGCACACTTATTCTTAAGCAGCCCTTAATGTCGATCATGGATCAAATCGATCCACCATGGCAAACAGCAAATAAATTTGTGCTGCTTAATGCATTTGAGACATTGTGTGTTCCTCAGTGCATAACTGACATGTCACAGGTATATTTTTCATCTGTAAATGTTAGAAAGTCATGCAAATATATCCATTTTGCTGCCAGGAGCTTACGCGAGTGAACGAGCGCTGCTGCGCGCATGCACGCTAAACAGATGGAACACAATCGACTAGCACAATATTTCTAAGTAAAATATACATTTGCTAAAATATTTGTTGTTGGACATTAAATGTGTCTTCTGTAGAATTTTAAACCTACATATAAATGTATTTTTATGATAGTAGTAAATGTAAAGGGACTATTGTAATGGGTAAATCAAATATAAGCTAGTAGTACTAATTACTAAGCTCAAATGAGTTAATGTGTGTTTCTTATACCAGTTAAGATAGTCATTTTCTTTATTATTTATTTTAATTTTCAATTTAGTGATTTTAACTTTTAATTTAGCTATTTTAATGCTTTAAAGAGCGATTTTAGATTGTAATGTTCAAATGCTCTGCTATCTGTTCTGCTAATTATAAAAGGTACAGCTGTAATACAACCAGAGAGAAAGGCTGCATGGCTAGAAACTGAAAAAAGAAAGACAAATAATAGTATTTGAGAGAGTCAGAGCTTGATCTAGGCCTATGTTTAAATTTGCTTTATGGAACCAAATCATTTGACAATGAATCAGACTAACTGAAATAAGCCTGGCTTATTTGGTAAACTTGTTTTATGAAACAGGCCTCGAGGCATTAGAAATTATTATATTTTTTCCTTTGTATCGCATTGCATCGAATCGCATTGTGTTGAATCGAATCGAATCAAATCGAAATTGAATCACACTGCATCGTAATAGGGGTGAATTGTATCGCATAGCATCGGTAGCTGTTTCATAAGTATATTTAATGTATCGTATCGTTGGCTAAGCATCGAGATGCGTATTGCATCGGCCTCATTATGGAGATGTGCATCCCTACTTGAAGGGGAACCATGGTACCTAACCTGAGATGCTTTCTTCATATATCACATCTCATCTAATGCGTGCTCTTCACTGCATTACCAAATTGTTCAATGTAGTGGGAATCATTGCCCAATATTGTGAGAGTACAATATTTTTTAGAAAATAATAATTTTTACAAAGTTAAATACTTTACAAATTAAAGATTAAGTATGAATCATATAGCTTAACTTTTTTTCAAACATAATTCAAATTTATTTGATGAGTTTTCATAGTTAAAGGTCTGGTACAAGGGTAAAACTATATTTATTCAGAAAATTTATTTGAAAAGTAGCAAAAAATGGCTGTCTGGCAAATTACTTGATAAAAATTAGATTGACTAACATTGAGCCAATGTTTTGCCCAGGCCTAGTGGACTATGCAAACAAACTAACAAACATATTGCTATTCTGTTATGTGTTGCTAGGCCTGTATTAGTTGCCTAAGCAGTTCCATTAGAACATCCTCTCAGTGTTGAAAACTCTGAGTTTTGTCATGAAGTTGAAATAAATGTAGGCCAGACAGACCAGCAGATTCTTCATCACATAAAGTAGTGGTGTTACAAAACCAAAATGCCAATCAATGCCATCCTCAAGACTAGGAAGGGGAGGTCCTGAAAGACCACACCCAGAGGTGAGAGAAGGGGACTGAGAGGTGTTAGGGCCAATCGCATTGTGGAAAGGAAGCAGAAAAGGTAAACTGGTAATGCCCAGCCTGAAAAATATACAGGAGTGTGACCTGCAACCCGAACCATCTCTACTGTGTCCATCCAGAACAGGAAACTGTCTGCAAAGACTTCAGCACGAGTGTCGCTAGCCAGTAGGAAGCTAAGTGGTCCAGAATATGAAGAGGTAATGTTTTGGAAGTGTATGCCAGAATGTGGACAAATTCCTGTATTGCCAAGTTGCTGACCGTGGTTGCCTGGGACTCTTGGAACAACACCATTCCCGGGCAAACCTGGAACTGTTGTGTTGCCAAAATGGCCCAGAACTGCCCCATTGTTTGGCAATCCTGGAACTGTTGTGTTGCTTGAGAGACCCAGGACTGTCCCATTTCCAGGTATGCCTGGAACAGTAGTATTGCCAGGCAATCCTCGCACAATCGTGTTTGCTGCTCCTGCACCATGCTTTGTGCCAGCACTGCCAGTAGATGGTGAAGGAAAAGGACCCGTCATTGGAGTGACAATAGGAGTAATTCTTCCAACATGTTGACAGGAAGTGGCAATGTCTGCATCCCGAGCCAGTTCGTTAGCTGTATACACACACAAATGCAAAAAATAAGGAGCCCAGTTAGAGAAATATAAAGAAACACTTCATATAGAAATATAAATAAACATCAATAACTCTTTTTACATTATAAAATGGAAAGTAGAGATAGTGAGGTTTAGGTAATGCAAGCAGGATTATAAATTTTAGTTATGATCTGATTAAAAAAAATCTTGGCTAACACAATTAGAATTTTTTTTTTTTTTAATTTTGAGAACATAATTTGGATGATGCATGGAAGTATTTGGGGGGGGGGGGTTGTAACTACTGTACATTCAGT
>NW_015538078.1:40562-42761 GCF_001515605.1 Sinocyclocheilus anshuiensis
TACTGTTTTTGTTTCTATTGAGCTTTCTATTAATTCCCATGAGGCTTTGTGCAAATGATGGGGCTAACTTCCACAAAAATGAAACAACCAACAATTATGAGTGACCCTGCTCAAATGTTTGTTTATTTTAATATTATTATTTTATTTATTTATTTTTTGCAATGTTTGCACTTGTTTCTGAGAAACTGCATTTTGTTTTGTTTATGTCACTTTGCAATGTGTGTAAATTACAGACTTTAAATGTATTGATACATTTACCAATTATGAAAAATTAAAACACAAGGAATAAGTATAGCAGCTAGTAGCAATGCAGGGCCAAGCACCAATGGCAACACAAGCAAGGAAATCAATGCAGGCATGTCAAATGACACTGGGAACTTTCAGGAGGAGTACAATGTGTGTCTCTAAAACTTAAAAAGTAAAGCATAAGCATAAAAATGGTTTTGCATGTAAATGTAACAAATGCATTTTATATTTTAAGCTCAGAATACATCATAAATCTCATAATATTTTAATGGAGGAATGGAACAAAAATAAATATTCAGAGTGGTTCGGTCCAGTAATCATCTGAGCCAATTTGCTCAGAATCAGACAGAATTTGAATAGTCTTATTTTATTTTTATTTTTTTTGTAGGACTCATCAGGGAATTCAGATTGTGTCGTGCAAAGCAAACATTTTTATTGACTTGTAGAGATCTAAACTAAATGCTGTGAATGTTATAGATGAATTCCTGTCACACTTTGTAACATACCCTATATCCCTATAAAGGTAGGTATCAGAAACTGGGCCAGTTATATGAGATGGCCAGCTTAGATATTCATGGCCAAAAATATCTTGTCTGTAGAATAAATGATGATAACTTGTGTATGTTGATTTGACTGTAGTGCAGGCTGACCCCTTTGAAAAGGAAGTAACAATACGAGTCAAACAGCTCTAACATCTGATTTGCCTCGAATCCACTAAAGACCAGTCACATTTGGTGCCCAAGTGCTGATGGGAAGAAAAGGGAGTTTGTATACAAAGAAAGAAAAAAAAATCTATCACTGTAAACTGGAGTACTACCAAGAAGGGAGCTATTCGCCATTAATGTAGGTGCCAATATACATAATGCAATTGTTTATAAGAGGACAGCAGCTTGTGTCTGTCGATGTGACTGTAGTGTAGGCTGCCCCCATTGAAAAGGAAGTGATAAAGGGAGTCAACCAGCTCTAAAATCTGATTTGCCTTGAAGCCACTAAAGACTGGTCACATTTCGTGGCCTGTTGTAGTGATGATTGGGAAAAAAAGGAGTTTGTATACAGACGAAGAATATACTACAAATTCACACTCACATTCACACAGAGCAGCAGCAAACGTGTGAGGTTGTCAAGGCAACCAGATATATTGCACGCGAATTATGGCAGCACTTCTTTTGTTGGGTTTGATTCAAGTTCATGCACAGTGGCAGGCTCACACTTTCTATTTAGTCTTAATGAATAGATGATTAGATTCTAAAATCTATTTATAGGTTGTGTTCTGTGTAAATTATATAACATTTGGATGTAAATGGTCAGCATAAAAGTAGCACACTGAGCCACTAAAATGGCTGCATCCTGTGGATCACCTTTATCTGATTGTCTGTTTTTCACTGTCTCCAGATTTCTCTGCAGTTCTTGTACGTTGTTAAAATTGTGGAATATCATTTTATGCCACAACAACAGGCAAGCATAATAAGTCTATTATCCACCAAAATGCAGATTTGTCACGTGACAATTCTTACGCGAATGAGATGTGTGTATGTGTGACCCTGGACCACAAAACCAGTCTCAAGTCGTTGAGGTATATTTGTAGCAATAGCCAAAACACCATTGTATGGGTCAAAATGATCAATTTTTCTTTTATGCAAAAAAAAAAAAAAAAGTTTTTTTTTCACCCTGTATAAATCTCAATATATATATATATATATATACAGTATATATATATATATTGCAATTGTTTATTAGTGGACAGCAAAAATAAATAAATAATAATAATAAAAAATAAATAAAGAGTTTGACTTCTCTGCAGGACATCAGGGCCCGTATTCACAAAACGTTTTATCTTACCACTAAGAGTTCTCCTAAATAGAGGTGAAAGTTTTTAGCTAAGAGTTTGGTAACACTTTCTATGAAGCCCGTATTTATAATACATTATAAGGGTATTCTTAAGGCATTATAATG
>NW_015538078.1:42822-46838 GCF_001515605.1 Sinocyclocheilus anshuiensis
ATATTATATTATTTACTTATTTGTGGTTATAGCTTTTAAGAGTATGATGATTTATAACACAATGAACACGTTGCATCCACTTTTACAATGTATTATATTTATCATAGTTATAATGTAGTATAAGTCTCATATCTTGCCATTTTTATTATGCTACTTTACTTAAAGCGGTCAAAGACCACTTATAAGCAGTAATAATAAAAATAATTTTAAAAAATTATCTCAAACAGTCATAAGATCAGATCAGATGAATGTGTAATGGCACATTTGCTTTTAACTATTTTTATTGTTAATATCAGTTTGATTATTTTGATGGTACCCTTTAGACAGCTGTTGATAAGTAACTCTGCAACTACATGTCAACTAGCGGTCATTAGAGTATTAGTATGTCTGCTACTGTAAATATATGCTAACACTTTATTTTGATGGTCAACCAACAGATAAACTGACTATAAGTGTCTTTGCAAGTACGTCAACTTATTCTACCATACTAGATTCTACCATTCTTGAGCATACTAATACTCTAATGAGAGTTAGTTGGCATGTAGTTGCAAAGTTGCTTATAGTCGATTGATTAAGGGGACCATCAAAATAAAATGTAACCATATCTTATAACCACAAATACGTAAGTATTATGATATATTATAATTGTTGTTATGATTATTCATGAGTTGATATAACGTTTTTTTATAATGCATTATGCATTCATTATAATGCCTTAAGAATACCCTTATAATGTATTATAAATACGGGCTTCATAGAAAGTGTTTCCAAAGAGAAAGGAAAAATTGAAATCGCATCATATGACCCCTTCATGCTAAGAGTAAGGTCGGGGTTGACCTTGTTGCTATGGATGATGTCAGCATGCTCACTAACTATGCACACAGTGATTGGCTGATGGGGGGGGGTCTCTTTCAGAGATTCATTCATGGAAATATTGTAGAGCACGATATTATGTTGCCATATTCAGATAAAGGTTTAAAAAGAAAAATAAATGCACATTCAAATAAATATTTTAAAATGCAGGCTAAGTGTCACTAATTAAACAAATATATGTTCAGTTAATTGTCAACCTCTTACATGTGTGCTCCTCGTAAACAATTAGCGGATATGCATATAAACAGCCTTTTAATTAACAGAGTAGAATAATCATTGCTGATAGGAAGACATGCAAACCTAAAAGAAAACCAAACTGGACGCAAGAACAGCTGTTACTTCTTGCCCAACTTGTTAATGAAAACAACAGTAATAATATCCTCGCAATTAAGGCGACACCTTTTTAAAAGCTCATTATTGTCAAACATTTCTAAAATGTTTCTGTTCCGGCAACAGCCATTTTAGGATAGTTTGTGACTTGGTCTTAGTGACATAGGAGTTCTCTTCACTACTCCTAAAGTTTCACAGATTTAGGAGCTAGTTTTAGTGCTGAAACTCTTTGTGAAATACTCTTAGAGCAAAAATGTAGGAGTCTTAAATTTAGGACTGACACACCCATTATTTTAAGATTTTCTTCTAAATCGGCAAGTTATGACCTACTTTTAGCCTTAAAATGTTTTGTGAATACGGGCCCAGATACCTTAGTAGTGATTCTTAGATATATCTCAAACAGTATCTGAGATGTTTCACCTAAAAATCTTGGTAGAACAAGTAGGTAAAAATGACATATAAGAAAAGTTCTGAGGTAAATCATCTTGGGATACATATGTAACCCAGGTTCCCTGAGATGCTTCGTCAGCTGCTGACACTATGGGGATGCATCCCAGTGTCTGGTACACATGTGAAACCAAGTCAGTCCTATTGGCCAACAGCAGGCGATGATGTCACATGGAGCACCCAAGCCTATGAAAGGGTGCCTTTATTACACATTATGAGACTTAAATTTTCTGGAACACAACGCAGTGTCTTGTTCCCTACTCAGGTAACCCGGGTTATATATGTAACCCAAAACGTTCCCTGAGTAGGGAACTCAACGCTATGTCAGTTACGTTAATACTCACTGCGCCATGCTGACAAGTGCCTGTCTGTGTGCTGTGAAGGTCACCAAGCACAGTTTCGTCAGACTTAAGTCACGAAGGACTTAGAGTAACCTAAATGCATTAGCAACTAATCAGGACACATCCTGTGGCACCACAGCCTTGCTCCCTAAAAAGCTCAGAGTTACAAATGCTTGGAAAAGAACACCTGAAGCTTCCATAACAGTTTCCAATATGGGGGGTATAGCATTAGACTAGTCCGAGCCAAAGCTTCAGACAGCCCAGAGCCCCTAAGAGAAGAGCTACCAGGGGAGACTACAGACCTAGCCTCAGCTAAGTCCACAGTAGTCCATCCAGAAGCCAAACCAGGCATTAGATAAAGTATGGAGGCACCCTGTTTGTAGCGACTTTACATATTATCATACTGGTTCATAACACAAAACTTAAGGGAGCAGTTTACAGAAGGGAACGCGTGTGGGTAAAATCCCTCAGCTTCTATAATTGTCCAGTCTAGTGAGCTGGAAAGGCAACAGTGAATGGATTGCTAATCACAATACAACTATTCTGCCCTAACAAAAAGCACCGCTTTGATCTTCTACTAGCCTGGGAATGAACTCTTTAAAAGGAAACTGTCCAGGGAGCATAACACTGCGTAAACACCCAGCTGATGAACTGGGGATGGTGAAAAATCTTATCTGTCAATCTCATCTTTGCAGTTATACATAGAGGAGCAAAAGTCCTCCTTTACTACCCAATATGATAAATTGGGGAGGTTGACAGGTAAGAGAGTGGACATAGGCTACATACAGTTTCATCTGTTCAGCTCTACTATTAAAAGGAAACCCACCAGAGAGCCTAACCCTGCTTCAAACCACAGTCAATGAGCTGGGGAGGGCAACAGCTTTTTTTCTGTCAAGCGCAACCTTACATATACACAAAGGAGCATAGCTCTATGTCACTACCCAATCTAATAGACTGGGGAGGGTGACTGATCAGCGAGTGGATCATTTCCTGCAAATCAGTCCACCTCAGCTTTCATCTGTCCATCTCTACTCATAAAAGATACCACCAGGGAGCACAACCCTAGGGAGGGTGAAAGCTTTCATCTGTTAAGGCTCAACTTTACAGATAAACACTGAGGAGCATAGTCAAAATGATAAATTGGTGAGGACGACAGGTGACAGAGTGGACATAAGCCACATGGACACAACCTAACCTGTCTAGCTCACCTCTTTAAACCCCTGGGGTCGACAGTTCCACCAGCGGAACTTTTTGCAGATTTGAACGATGACAGCGAAAAGAACTAAAATGCTCCTTCATACTTGACCGTACATATAAGAGCAATACAGCATTTAAATCTGTAAAGGGTCTACTTTTATTTGTGTACACTCACAATATCAACAAAACATTGTGCTTTTGCAAAATTTAAAGAAACCTGCCAGGGAGCATAGCCCTGCATAAACACCCAGTTGATGAACTGGGGAGGGCGACATATTTTATCTATCAAGCTCCACTTTACAGATATCCACAAAAGAGCAGTGCTTTAATACCCAGTGTAACAGAGTGGGAGGCTGACAGATGGGAGAGAAAGACTAATCCACCAAAGTTCTCATACCTCCAGCTCAACTTATATGCTTAAGGGACCATAGTGCTACTTCCTTAAAGCTCTGATAATAATAAATCCGGATAGGGCAATAAAAGAGTGAGTGGGTCCTAACCAAGCTCAGTTTTCATTGATGCTCCCCCAGGGGAGAGTCAGGGAAGTCCACATATACTATGGCTATTAAGTTGGAGGCAATAAATTAATATAAACATACATTAGTCCACTCCTGCTGCCATCCTACTATGTTGGGAGAGCAACAGATGACAGTGGAGAGTAAAATTACAAGCCAACCTCTGTCACTACTGCCAACAGACCTATAACCTAATGCCCGGTTCAGACTACACGATTTTAGCCCGATTTTGCCACGATTTGCTTGACGTAGGGTGTCATGGGGATTTGTAAAGGACAATGGGCGTCGGGACGCAAGATTCCATCGTTTCAGC
>NW_015538078.1:47058-49356 GCF_001515605.1 Sinocyclocheilus anshuiensis
GACTAGCATGTTTCATTTTTTTTCCCATCGTCCACAACGAGTTCTGTCACATTGGTGATGTTGACCAATAGCAGCAAAGAAGCTCTTTCATACATAGGTTTCAAACATGTGAAACGAAAGAGAGATGATGGTGCTGCTAGGTGGAATTATGAGATGGAGGAAAGGTTCGTGGAGCTGTGGCAACTGTACTCCTGCCTGTACGATGTGTCATCGAGGGACTACCACGACAGAACAAAGAAAGAAAAATGCTGGCGAACTATAGCGGAAGCGATTCAGCAATGTTTATACTCTTGTTTTCGGAAATCAGTCGCTAGTTCCGCCTTCTCGATGACATCATGCGCGGGAAGCAACGTGTAGTCTGACATGTTTCTTGTCCACGACACAACAAGATTTTAGGAGTCAAAATCGTGTAATCTGACACAGTGACTATCGTGACCGACAAAAATATAATGTAGTCTGAACCCAGCATAACTCAGTATCCCCCTTTATTAATTAATTAATTAATTTAGTTAGTTAGTTGGTTAGTACTGCAGCCACACATTGTCTTCCAGCTAGATGCTGTGGATGGATAGATAACAAGTGGGTAAATCCCTTCTTCTTACACCTTTGCTTCAGAAATCATGCCAACATAATCCAGGCTATGTTTACACAAACAAACCCCAGAAGGGGTGACAAAGAAGTGACTGCCTAAGCGTTAAATTCATGAATCACCCAGTCTCACGGGGGTGCATAAAGAGTGTCTATTTAATTCATTTGAACTAATTCATTTTACTTGTAAGTTTCCTGGTTTTTTTTTTTCAGAGTGACCAATCCCAACCACTAACCATTATAAAAGTTATATGTAACCCATTATATTTCCAGAAATTACCTTTATAATGGTCTAAAAACCTCTTGTAACCCAATACCCTCCTCAGGGGGATTGGAAGTGAGGAAGAGAGTCTGAGCATCACTCATCTTCATCACCACTTCCTCTTAGCTGAAATCACTGCCCCCAGGTCGCATTTCGGCCTACTCTTAGCCCGAATCATTTGTCTACACAACCACAAGCGATTTCCTGTTTTGGACCCGACCAGTCTGGGCTTAGTTTAGCTGTAGCACAAGTTAAGCTCCATAAGCTCATCATATTCTGGGCTATGATAGGAGGAAGAGGAGGCAGACTTAGGTATAATGTCTCCCTCTGAGCCAGTGGGAGAAGTTGAGCTGTCTCAACAAACATGGGGCCAGAACCTCAAGGCGCAGAGATTTGACTCCCATTGCTTGCAAAGAGAGACAAATGGTAGCAAAGATTTCTGAGCGGAAACTAGTAACAATAAGCACATCCAGCATAATCGAGGCTTAAACGTGTCAATGACTGCTGCCGGCTATTAGGACTGGCTTCGTTTTACATGTGCCTCAGACACAGGTTCTGTGGGACAGCGTCATCACTTTTAAGACTCTGTTTTAGGTCCACTGTATTGCTCAAAGGTTGCCTATAAGCATAGCAACTGCTATTTCTGTGTTAAACCATCTGTAAACATAGGAGTTCCAATAACCTTCAATTCAAGTGTCAGCATATTACCCATCACAAACAAGCCAGAGACAAGAGGAGTGCAGGTAAACAGAAGGGTTTATTGACAATGCTGTAATGGTGAGGATCGAAGGCGGGTGAGTATGAGAGATATATGAAAGTTCTTGGTTTCTTAGCTTCTTGAGAATCTGGGTTCTGATTGTTGCAGGAATCCTGGAGATGAACCGGGGCTGAGGAGAATCGGGATCACGGAGACGTTATAGACCCCTGGAGGTAAGGAAACAACAGGTAAGTATGCAGGTAAGGAGTCTGGTATTGTTCAGGTAGTGAACGGTATACCGGACACTGGAATACTGAGTGGAGTGAGAAGATATAGCGGGCTTGATTGGTGATTGCAGGTGCAGGTGATCAGAATTCGGGTGATTGGGATCTGGTGTGTGTCGGAGGAGGTGACTGTTCTGACGTGAGTGATTGTGATGATTTCCTGACATTACCCCCTCCTCTAGGGGCGGCTCCTGATGCCCCCATGCGGTGACGAGGGCAACCGCGACTTCGGGGTTCGGCACGGTTTGGATGGTTGCGGTGGAATTCTTCTAGCAGTAATGGATCCAGTATATCATCGCGGGCCACCCAAGACCTCTCCTCCGCTCCGTATACTTCCCAGTCGATTAAATATTGCAACCGGCCGCCCTGTCGCCGCAAATTTAAGATTTCCTTCACCTGGTACACCGAGGGCTGGTCCAGAACCTCAGGAGGAGGGGGAGCTTCCGGCTCGGTGGATCTTGGGGAGG
>NW_015538078.1:49400-51580 GCF_001515605.1 Sinocyclocheilus anshuiensis
GTGGAATGAGGGGTTAATTTTGTTCCTTGGTGGAAGCTGAAGAAGGTAGGTGACTTGGTTAATCTGCCTCTGTATTGAGAACAGACCAATATAGCGGGGACTCAACTTTTTACAGGGCAGGCGGAGGCGCAGATCCAAACCAGCTCTCCAGGCTGGTAGGTGGGAGTAGCGGTACGCCGGAGGTAGCGGCTCCAGCTGTGCTGATCGTCGTGGCAGTATAACCGGAGGTAACGTCCGAGCTCCTGGATCCTTCGTTCAGTCTGGCCATTAGTCTGTGGATGGTACCCCGAGGACAAGCTTACTGTCACTCCCAGTAATCGGAAGAAGGCCTTCCATACTCGGGAGATGAACTGGGGCCCTCTGTCTGAAACGACCTCCTCCGGGAGGCCATAGTTCCGGAAGACCTGAGTGAATAAGCATTCAGCTGTGTCAAATTCTGTTGGTAGACCCTTGAGAGGGATGAACTTACAGGCCTTGGAGAAGCGATCAACCACAACAAGGATGTTACCATTCGAGGCAGAGATGTCAGTGACGAAATCCACTCCAATGTGGGAACAGGGTCTACGGGGCACGGGCAGTGGGACGAGCTTGCCTACGGGGAGATGACGTGGGGTTTTAGAAATGGCACAGACTGAACAGCTTTGGACATACCTGTTGACATCCCGGGCCATACTGGGCCACCAGTACCGAGCCTGGAGGAGCGAGAGGGTCCGTTGGCTGCCTGGGGAGGTTCGGTGCGAGTGGCGTCACGGATGTCCTGGTTGATATTCCACTGTATGGGGCTGACGATCACGGCTGGAGGGAGAATGGTTTCTGGTTCTGTTGGAATGTCGGGAGAGTGAAGACGGGATAGCGCATCAGCCTTGCAATTGCGATTTCCAGGTCTGTAAGTGATTGTGAATTGGAACCTTGTGAAGAACAAAGCCCATCGGGCTTGACGAGGGTTGAGTCTTTTGGCTTCACGGAGATAATGGAGATTCTTATGATCCGTGATCACTGAGAAAGGGTGATGGGCTCCCTCCAGCCAGTGACGCCACTCCTCCAGGGCCAGTTTGATGGCGAGCAGTTCCCGATTGCCGATGTCATAATTCTGCTCCGCCGGGTTCAGTTTCCTGGAGAAGTAAGCGCAAGGATGGATGATTGGAGGTTCCCGACTTTGCTGTGACAGCACGGCCCCGACGCCGGTGGTAGAGGCGTCCACTTCCACTACAAAGGGTACCTGGGGATCCGGATGGTGAAGGATGGGGGCCGTGCTGAAGGTCTCCTTGAGCTGGTTAAATGTTTCGCGGGCAAGGCTGTTCCAGGACAGGGACTTGGGTTTGCCTCGTAGCATGGAAGTAAGAGGGGCCGTGAGCATGCTGAAACTCTTCACAAACTGTCGATAGAAGTTCGCGAATCCCAGGAATCGTTGTAACTCCTTCACCGACTGTGGAAGCGGCCATTCCCTGATGGCCTTAACCTTCTCCTGGTCCATCTGGATACCCTGAGGAACTCCCGGAACACCTCATTCATGAAGCTTTGTAAGATGGACAGGGAGTTTGAAAGGCCATACGGCATGACCCGATATTCATAGTGGCCTGCGGGGGTAATGAACGCCGTCTTCCACTCGTCGCCCTCCCTGATTCGAACAAGGTTGTACACGCTCTGCAGGTCCAGTTTGGAGAAGAGGCGAGCTCCACGGAGTTCCTCCAGGGTGGCTCGGACCAGCGGAAGTGGGTATGGTAGTTTCACCGTCTGGGAGTTCAGCATGCGATAGTCGATGCACGGCCTCAAGCCCCCGTCCTTCTTGCCCACAAAGAAGAAACTCGAGGCTGCCGGGGAGGTGGATGGTCGGATGAAACCTTGCTTAAGAGTCTCCTGGATGTAATCCTCCATGGCCTTGCACTCTGGGATGGACAGTGGGTATACTCTACCCTTAGGGAGTTTTGCCCCAGGCAGCAAGTTGATGGCACAAGGAGCTCCTGGGCTTGACGTAGGCGGGGTAGATGGAGACGATTTACGAGGTCATAGGATATGAAATTGCCCGAAGAGCCCGAGTCGACGAGGGCTGAAACTGAAACAGAGAGGTCTTGGGTTAGAAGTTGCACTGGTAGCAGAGATAATGTCGATATTTCTGGTTCTATTTGGAGGGTACTCACCGCTGGGCGTGGGGGGTTGACTGGGCAGAGGCTGATGAAATG
>NW_015538078.1:51904-60106 GCF_001515605.1 Sinocyclocheilus anshuiensis
CATTTGCATGGGCTCTGGGACAGAGGGACCGCTGGTGGATGCGAAGGGCTGGTGGGCGGCTTCGTGGGGCTGGCAGGCCGACAACCATTGCGAGATGCGAGTTGCTCGTTGTAGGAACCCTTATAGTCCGATGTTGTCATCGTAGATGGCCATTTGAGCGCAAATGGGAGGGTCCAGACCTTGACGGTAGGCACTGAGGAGGGCCGCCTCATTCCAGCCACTAGTCGCCGCTAGTGTGCGAAATTGTAGTGTGTACTCCCTGGTGGTGGAGGAGCCTTGACGCAGGCGCAGAAGTTGATCGGACATGGAAAGTTCTCCCGTCGTGGAGCCAAACACTTCCTTGAAATGATTTTTGAAAGCATCATAAGTATTAATTATGGCAATTTTAGCGTTCCATATTGCTCGGGCCCATTCCAGCGCGTTGCCGTTTAGGAGGGAAATTAAGAAGGCTACCTTCGAACGTTCTGTTGTGAACTTCTGCGGCTGCATCTCTATTAACAGAGCCACTTTTAGAAGGAAGCCGCCACACACAGCAGCGTCACCAGCATATGAAAGAGGCAGGGCCATGGGACTTACAGAGGCAGATGATGGGGTGGTGACTGGCGTGAGAGAGGCCCTGAGGGCACTGACCAGTTCCTCTAAAACCTCTGCGGTGGATGGAAGACGGGGATCCATGGAGGTGTTGGTTCTTGGTCCGGTCTTCTGTCACAAACAGGCCAGAGACAAGAGGAGTGCAGGTAAACAGAAGGGTTTATTAACAATGCTGTAATCAAAGGCAGGTGAGTATGAGAGATATATGAAACTTCTTGGTTTCTTAGCTTCTTGAGAATCTGGGTTCTGATTGTTGCAGGAATCCTGGAGATGAACCGGGGTTGAGGAGAATCGGGATCGCGGAGACGTTATAGACCCCTGGAAGTAAGGAAACAACAGGTAAGTATGCAGGTAAGGAGTCTGGTATTGTTTGGGTAGTGAACGGTAGACCGGACACTGGAATACTGAGTGGAGTGAGAAGATATAGTGGGCTTGATTGGTGATTGCAGGTGCAGGTGATCAGAATTCGGGTGATTGGGATCTGGTGTGTGTCGGAGGAGGTGACTGTGCTGGCGTGAGTGATTGTGATGATTTCCTGACAACTCCCATCCACCCCTCCCCTTTTATAATTAGGGACTGAGTACCACGGTGCGAGGGGCATTCACTAAATTCCAGGGGTTTCATTACCACGACGTAAAATGGGCATTTCTGAAGGCGCTGGAAAAACGCACCTTTTCCAAAAAAATAAGAGGTCACCGATCATGCGCAGAATACTATTTTTTTGCACGGGCATTTCCAATCCCAGGATCGGCTTTGATGGATAATGAAAGAGAAAAGCATACCTGCGATGGAAAATGAAGGACAAACCAGTGATACACGTTGTTATTTTTATGTTTTATAATCTTACATTCAAACGATTTTCGAAAACAAATAGACAACCAAAAAAACATTTAATATGCAATAACGTCAATAGCCTAATTACGTTTTACTGTAAGTTGTAGTGTTCTTAAAATTAACCATGGATTTACAAAAAAGGGGTTTTGTAGTTAATTGATGGTAATCACAAAATAATAATGGGTTAACTTTAACCATGTTATTTTTAGTAAAATTGTGGTTTTACAAATGGTAATCAACCCGAAAAAAAAAACTAAAAAACTTTTACTGTAATAAACCATGGTTAATTTTAGTACTGAACCGATCTTAATTAATTATTGTTTTATGCATCTTTCCAAAGATATACTGAGTGAATACGGAGGTATTTTAAGTTATAAAAGTATGAATGTAATCTGACATGAAACCCCTGCGGTCAGGACAGGTATCTGAAGTTACTGTATATGAATATTAAAGGTATTTGACACAAAACCCAGTGATCAGGACAGGTATTTGAATTTACTGTATATGAATATAAGAGGTATTTGACACGAAACCCCTGCGATCAGGACAGGTATCTGAAGTTATAACAGTATGAATGTAATCTGACATGAAACCCCTGCGATCAGGACAGGTATCTGAAGTTATAACAGTATGAATGTAATCTGACATGAAACCCCTGCGATCAGGACAGGTATCTGAAGTTATAACAGTATGAATGTAATCTGACATGAAACCCCTGCGATCAGGACAGGTATCTGAAGTTATAACAGTATGAATGTAATCTGACATGAAACCCCTGCGATCAGGACAGGTATCTGAAGTTATAACAGTATGAATGTAATCTGACATGAAACCCCTGCGATCAGGACAGGTATCTGAAGTTATAACAGTATGAATGTAATCTGACATGAAACCCCTGCGATCAGGACAGGTATCTGAAGTTACTCTATATGAATATTAAAGGTCTTTGACACAAAACCCCAGCGATCAGGACAGGTATTTGAAGTTACTGTATATGACAATAATAGGTATTTGACATGAAACCCCAGCGATCAGGACAGGTATCTGAAGTTACTGTATATGAATATAAAAGGTATTTGACACGAAACCCCTGCGATCAGGACAGGTATCTGAAGTTATAACAGTATGAATGTAATCTGACATGAAACTCCTGTGAACAGGACAGGTATCTGAAGTTATTAGAGCCCGACCAATATGGGTTTTTTGGGGGCCGATGCCGATACCGATATTAGGGGGTAAAAAACTACCGATACCGACATATCTGCCGATATTCTTTATGTGTAGGCTATGTTATAGTACAGTATAGTCAAAAGTGTGGACTCGCTTCCCATTCGTGTGTCAAAACTTTTGACTGGTACTGTATATAGAATACAGTATATAGCCTACATAAACAGAATATATATACATAAACAAATTTTTTTGCAATGAAACCTCAAATGTGGTGATCAAACACTTATAATGATGTGACAAACATAGAGTGAATTCTGGCTAGCAGTAAGTTACCTAGCTGAAGGAGCATAGCACCCAGCTCTCAGCCAAGAGGGGGAGACAGATGCTCGACCTACAGCATGTTCGTAGATAATCCTGAAGGGTAAGCGTACCGCAAGCTTAACCATAAATGCAGTGTATCAGGGAGGCAGAGGAAGGGGCCTAGTAGCCTGATGTTGCTGGTTCAAGGAACTCTGGGAAACGGAGAACTCAGCCCTCAGGGTGAGAGGAGAACTCAGAACCCTCAGAGAGGGGTAGCGTGCTCATAGGCGACCCTCTGCAATGAGGGGAGCACTGCTAAAAGCCCACCACGAGAACTGCCCACGGAGCAGGGAATTCAACTCGGACGCTCGGAAGGGAGCAGCATGCTCATAGATGACCCTCTACAGTGAGGGGAGCGATGCTGGCTAGATTAAAGACAGCTCACCAGGGAGGCAGCATTGTCAATCCAATCCAGCCTTGTGCTCTCTACCCCGATAGAGAGCATGGGCCCTGTTTTAACCAGACCCACAGAGCCTGGAAACAACGGAGCCCAAATCATGCATGGAGAGCTGTTTCTCCTCAGAGCCAGAGCACTCGTGAAGGGTTTCTGCAGAAACACCCCTCACTCATACCTCAGGGAAACCAGTGTACTCAAGCCCACTCCATGAAGGGGTGACTCACTGGTTCACAATGAGGGCAGTGTGATGCAACTAGCAGACTGCAGAGTGGAGTTTAAGGGAGTAAAGCCGCTCAACGCCTCAGCGAGAGGAGCTCCACTCAGAGAAAAATGGATATCCTGAAACAGGAAGCCCCTCGGGGCGAGACATGGGTATGGCGTCTCGGTCGAGGCAGCCTCTTGAGGCAAAAACCCAGCCAGACGTCCAGGGGGGCATCTCGCAAAGCATACAGTCCGGAGAGCTCACCAGAAGGTAGGACCCGCAGGTCCTGGGATTGCAGTGCTGGACTTGGGACCTGATGACCAAGAAGGCTCCCAAAGAAGCCTAATGACTTGGCCACATGATCCAGGAGGCATGAAGCCAAGAACAGGACTGTCATCCAGTCTGGATCCAGTATCGACGAGTGAGGTCATCACCGAAAAGAGTCGATAGCAAGAGTCCAGCAGAGGGGGTGCTCACCGAGGACCTACTCGAAAACCCTGCAAAGAAGGCTAGCAGAAGGATTCACACAACCACCAGCGAACAGATTTGAAATGGATCGTACTCACCCACCATCAGTAAGGTATTTTCTATGCTAGACATAGAACTAACAAAAAACATCATAGGTCCAGCATGAGAGACTGCAATGCAGGCGCAGGAGGTTCCTACCTAACCTCGGCCAGTTGGAGTTGATGTTGGTTACAGGGGAATTAGTAAGGGAAAGATGAGGGCAGATGTTAAACCCCCCAAGGGAGGTGAGTAGATGTTTCAGGTCATACTCTGGTCCGGATGAGAGCGTTGAAAACGCCTGGATCACCTCCCTCAGGCCTTGCCTACCTCCTTTTGACTTGCGCTTCCTCCTAGCCCCACCCGCAGGTGGGGGAGGGGCATGAGTCGCGACACTAGCCTTCTGTGCCTGTCTCTGATCCTCAGATCGGGACGGGCCAGGACCCCTGCATTGTTCGGGCTCAGACCTAGACCTTCGTGGAATGAAGGTTTTGAAGGCCACTGAGCGTGCCTTCGCCTCCCTAAACTACTCTACCACCGTCTCGACGGAGGTACCAAAAAGTTTGGAAGGTGAAACCGGAGCATCGAGGAGAAAGCCCTTCTCTTTCTTCCCGATATCTGGCAGGTTCACCCGCAGATGTCTCTCTGTTACCACCATGGCCGCCATAGATCTGCCCATAGCAGTGGCGGCCTGCAAGTGGCACGGAGAGCACCCTCGTCAGGTGAAAGGCCCTGACCCTTATCCAGGTCTTTCAGCAGATCAGCCTGGTACGTCTGAAGCACCACCATTGTGTGCAACAAAGCAACAGCCTGACCTGCTGCTGCTTATGCCCTGTCATTTAAGCGAGACGTATCCTGAAGGGGCTTAGATGGCAATGAGGGAGCCTTGAGAGAGGATGTCTTACCCACAGAGAGATAGCTAGCTAGCGTCTCTTCTATAGGGGACATCCTCTGCTAGCCACTTTCACGCATCCCCTCAATTTTGGCATAACTCGTATGCTGGAACCTATGGATGCGAGAGGAAAACGGCCTCTTCCATTCCTACTCGATCACCGTATGGAGTTCAGGAAGAAATGGAAGGCTCACTTGAGCTGGGGGGGCTATGGTCAGAAAGATAACACTCGTCGAGATGACCCCACGGTGCCACCTTCCTGGCCCGCTTCCACGGCAAGTCAAGCCGCGCCGTGGCACATTCCATAACCTCCAACAGCTCATCATACACAGGGCAGGAGGATTGAGAGGGCTCAGTCTCGACTTCTTCACCCTCCTCAGATATCTTCTCCTCTTCCTGGGCAGAACCCAGCAGAGCACTAGCCGCTGGATCAGATAATGTCAGGGAAATTGCATCATCATCATCCAGCAGCTCACCCTCGTCTGCGGCCGATGAGCGCGAGAGGGAAAGCCCCTCCTTAAACTCATTGGCCAGATCCGCCTACGATCCCCACAAGCTCATTCTCCTCCGTGCCTTGGCAGACGGCTGCCCCGCCTTTCTCGAAAAGAGAGAGAGACGAGAGCGGAGCTTTTTCATAGAAAAACACTCGCAGTGGACGCAGATTTCCCCCTCGAGGACATCACGTGATGCTCTTCGCCCAAACAAACGACGCAAAGTGTGTGTCATCAGGTGTCAAATAGCGAGGATACGGATCCACACACCTCTTAAACATCTTACTAGTGCTCACCATGACAAAGGGAAAAAAAGATCGTTCTTACCACCGGAATGCACGCTTCAAACGAAACAGTCACGTGAAGATGAAGAAGAGGATGACGTGTTCTCCCGGCGCACCTTTATACTGTGGAGTAATGATGAATTACTAGTGTTACTACTAGAATTACTAGAATTACTATTAATTAGGTAGTGACGTCATTGGCTGTCGCCAGCCAACGTGGTGTTGTTGTTTTCAGACATGGATCATGCCGAGGCGTTCCCCCATAGCGACCCCTAGAGGACACAGTTCGAAGTTGCCTCGAAAGCGAACCCTGCGATCAGCACAGGTATCTGAAGTTACTGTATATGAATATTAAAGGTCTTTGACAAAAACCCCAGCGATCAGGACAGGTATTTGAAGTTACTTTATATGAAAATAAGAGGTATTTGACATGAAACCCCAGCGATCAGAACAGGTATCTGAAGTTACTGTATATGAATATTAAAGGTATTTGACGCAAAACCCCAGTAATTAGGACAGGTATTTGAAGTTACTGTATATGAAAATAAGAGGTATTTGACATGAAACCCCATCGATCAGGACAGGTATCTGAAGTTACTGTATATGAATATAAGAGGTATTTGACATGAAACCCCTGCGATCAGGACAGGTATCTGAAGTTACTGTATATGAATATAAGAGGTATTTGACATGAAACCCCTGCGATCAGGACAGGTATCTGAAGTTATAACAGTATGAATGTTATCTGACATGAAACCCTTGCGATCAGGACAGCTATCTGAAGTTACTGTATATGAATATAAGAGGTATTTGACATGAAACCCCTGCGATCAGGACAGGTATCTGAAGTTATAACAGTATGAATGTAATCTGACTTAAAACATCTGCAATCAGGACAGGTATTTGAAGTTACTGTATATGAAAATAAGAGGTATTTGACATGAAACCCCTGTGATCAGGAGAGGTATCTGAAGATACTGTATATGAATATTAAAGGAATTTGACGCAAAAGCCCAGCGATCAGGACAGGTATTTGAAGTTACTGTATATGAATATAAGAGGTATTTGACACGAAACACCTGCGATCAGGACAGGTATCTGAAGTTATAACAGTATGAATGTAACCTGACATGAAGCCCCTGCGATCAGGACAGGTATCTGAAGTTATAACCGTATGAATGTAATCTGACATGAAACCCCTGCGATCAGGACAAGTATTTGAAGCAAATGGCTTTTCCCAAACAAACTGTGCATGATCTGTGACCTATGCAGATTCTCAAATAGGTCACGCCTGCCTGATGAAGCAGTATTGGTTAGGCTGTTCTGAAATCCCTGGAAAAAAGTGCATCCCCGGTGCGAGGACCCTCTTGGAAATTGCTCCGTTTCTTAATATTATTCTTCTCCAAAATTAATCACATTTTTGAGGGCCTAAACATGCTTGAAAACTCATTAAACTCTGCACATGCATCAGAACTGTCGAAAATGTACATCTGATATGGGTTTCAGAATTGGGTGGGGCAAACTGGCTCGATATCGCCACCTATAAAACTTCCACGATGTGCGCCTCCGGCTACGTTTTGTCATTCGAATGGTGCAAAGATAGCATTTTAAGATACAATCAACACAGCAGGTACAATCAGTGTCTTTTTCAGACCACCAACAACCAAATAAACAATAACAAAACTGAAGGAACTCACCTATGAAGCCTCCTGTTAGTCCACTAATTCATAACATTCCAACAAAAATGGTGTAGTTACACTGTAAAGAGTCCAGACTATCCAATTCAGTGAAATATTTAGTCCATAACACATTTATATGTTGATAAACATCCACGGAATGTAGTAGTATCATTTCAAATTAGCCGACGAAACGATCAAATCTTTGGCGCATTCTGAAGTATAGCTTGTTTTCAAATGTAATCATTACGAATTTATTGATGTCAAAATGGCCGCTGATCTCTGCCCTTTTGATTGACACCTCATTTGAACCAACAGCTGCATCTAAGAGGTGTCAACAGGCAGCGATAGCCAAAGAGCTCCCAGAATGAAGGATGGTGCTGCCCTCTCTTTGATGGACAGTAGATCGATCCAATTGCATCAGAGTTTGCAAATGACTGTCGTTTCTAATAGCCAATGAACTTCCGAAAAGATTAATATGCGGCTTTAGTGGGACAGTTCAACATGTCAAGTGCAGAAGTCCGTGAGTAAGGGATTATAGTGACTCATGCATCCGTGCGTAAAGAGCGCTTTGAGAGAGTTTACGGGTGAAAGATGGTTAGAGGTGAAAAATGGCAAAGAGAACGAGATAAACAAACCTTTTGCTCTAAGAAGTTGTTGAACAATGTGCTCGGCCTGACAGTGATGACGTTTTTTACGGAGAGAGTGATGTTTCATCCATTGACTCAGAGGAGGTGTTTTTGGATGGAGGAGACGTCACTCTCAACAAGCAAGTGTTTTATTATATTACATTATATTATA
>NW_015538078.1:61268-61503 GCF_001515605.1 Sinocyclocheilus anshuiensis
TTTTTTATAACCAATTCTTACTATGTGTTTCCAGATCCCTACTATCACTACCACTCGCAAACCATGCATCACACATTATAGGCAGCCTAACAACCTGCCTGTCTCCTAATACACTACTTTCTTTTCTATTGGTCTCTGGAATTACCAGTCTGCTGTAAACAAAGCAGATTTTATTACTTCTAATACAAGTCATTCAAGACTAAACCTCATGGCCCTGACAGAGACGTGGATCAAA
>NW_015538078.1:61967-62047 GCF_001515605.1 Sinocyclocheilus anshuiensis
TCACTTTTCGACGCTCACTCTCACCCTCCCGGCTATCTGCTATGGTTTCATCTTTGCTTCCTTCCCCTGATTCCCCTGAA
>NW_015538078.1:63351-64113 GCF_001515605.1 Sinocyclocheilus anshuiensis
CATTAATGTTTGCCTACAAAACCACCACTGGCTCTGCACCCATTTACCTAAATTCATTACTTCAGACTTATGTGCACTCTAGAAGCTTGCGTTCTGCAAGTGAACATCGCTTTATTGTGCCATCCCAAAAAGGCACAAAATCACTTTCACGGACTTTTAAATTAAATGTTCCCTCCTGGTGGAATTACCTGCCCAACTCAATCCGAGCAGCTGAGTCCTTAGCCATCTTCAACAATCGACTAAAAACGCATCTGTTCCACCTTTATTTGACCCTCTAAGTCTAGCACGTTCAATTCTATTTTAACCCTTAGCGCCAAAGTCGCAAAATTGCGACAAGATGTCATACTTAATCAAATAGACTGCAATTCCTAATATGGTGTAATATCTCATTTGTATTCCCTACCACTAGATGGCAGACATGTAGTACTTCGATTCTAGACCAAAATGACGTCACCCTAATGACGTCATAATATGCAAATTAGACGAGTATATTTACACCCCACATAAACTTTGTTTAACATGCCAACATTTTTCTAATTTACAGTAGATCTCTATCTTTAAGCCCTTTCAAGCCACAAGCTTTTGAAATCTTGATGTCAAAATCCAGCATTTTTCCAAAAAACCCTGGCGCCTAAAGGGTTAATTCTACTTTATCTATATTTATCTTCTTTTTTTATTATTAACAAAAAAACAAAAACAAAAAAAAACACTAGCTTTCTATTTTTTCTATTCTATCTACTTGTTTTTCTTTGTGTGTGTGTG
>NW_015538078.1:64434-64584 GCF_001515605.1 Sinocyclocheilus anshuiensis
AAAAAATAATTGTTGCTCTACATAAAGATGGCGTAGGCTATAAGAAGATTGCCAAGACCCTGAAACTGAGCTGCTGCATGGTGGCCAAGACCATACAGCAGTTTGACAGGACAGGTTCCACTCAGAACAGGCCTCGCCATGGTCGACCAA
>NW_015538079.1:0-1631 GCF_001515605.1 Sinocyclocheilus anshuiensis
CCATGGCATTAGAACTGCTACACCGTTGTCGCTTGCAAAATCAAAATGATGGCGTCGTGGGTGGAAACTTACAGATTAAGGGGTGGTAATATTATAATGAGATCCCTTTGCCACGTCACCAAGGGAGCAAAATCAGACGCGCTCGTTTTCTCAGACGCTTGCAGAAAAAGGCTTACCAAAACAAAGTTACTGGGTTGATCTTTTTCACGTTTCCTTGGTTGGTAGATGCACCGGAAACCTGATTATAACACTTAAAAACTGGAAAAGTCAGATTTTCATGATATGTCACCTTTAATATATCTTAATTGTGACTTGTTTCTTGTTTCAAATATATCTCACTATTTCCTTTATATCTCACAGTACGACGTCATTAGATTTTTTTTTTAAACTCTAATGCAGAAATGGGCTTGCATACTGAAGCGATGAAGTTCGTAAGTAGCAGGTTTATATATATACATTTTTGCAAAGACTTTAAGTCGGGAAACAGTTTTGGGGATGTGATCTTGAATAGTAAAGCTTCAGAACTATGTGTGATATTGCATACTGTATTGTGTATGCGTGGTTGCCAACACTGTTGAACTGCATAGTCCACTTGAGAAATTGGTTACAGTTATTCTGTTGAATATCTAGTTTACTTGATGTAAAGTTCCTCAAACAAGTTCCAAATTGACCAAATACATATACTCTACATGTAAGACTCCATCATTTTCTAGAGCAGTCCAGAAAAGCAGAGTTCATGAGGCAAAGTTATTTCTTTTAATGGAGAGAGAGAGCTGAGATTTACTCTCTAATAAAGCTGGGTTTATATGCAACCCATATAACCAGGTTTACGTACCGTCATGGTTAGGGTTCCCCAGAGTCCAGGGCTCATCCGAATCGAAGTGTGTGTCTCCTCCAATCCCCGGACCGGGAAAGTAGGCATGTGCAAGGAAACCCCCTTCTCCATCGAAGGGGGAGCTATCGCCATGGAAACCTGAGGCGAAAATGATAGTAATATCCACATCTTTCTTGTTGCGCTCCAGGTCGCTGTAGGGCACTGCCTCGAAACGCAGCGGCGTGACGTTCTGCCACACGTCGAACGCCCGGCGAATGGCATTGTGGGTCTCCTCCGAACCCACCTTAGGCGTGACGTTTTTTATACTGGAAAGAAGGTAAGATGACGATCAGAAAGTTTGTATTTTACACATAATGATCAAATAAACAACTCTGTGTTGCACATAATGAAACGCACAGGTCGTTTGACTGCAATAGAGCTTGCTATTTGCATATTTTTGATCTATACATTTTGGTGTTGAATTAAATTATTTTTATATTTCAAATTTTTTTCTTTTTATAATTCTCTGTGAAGCAGTGTTGTTAAATATAATTTTGTTAATTTAAATAAAGCTAAAGTATAGTATATAAGTATAATAAATAAAAAAGTAAGTTATAAAATTAATAATAAATTAGTAATAAATACGTAATTACTATTTTATTACGTAATATTACCATCATTTTAGTAATTACTATTACTAAAATTACTGGTGGTTACACTTTATTTTAAGGTGTCATTGTTGCAGTGTAATAATATATTTAAGTGGGCCTACTGAGTAATTTTAATTAACTACATGTATTTACTATATAGGGTTTGG
>NW_015538080.1:0-4359 GCF_001515605.1 Sinocyclocheilus anshuiensis
CATTCATCTCAACCAGGTTGGACTATTGTAACGCTCTATACGCTGTGTGACGAGAGGGCGGTGCCGAGAGCCGTGGGAACGGAGCGAGGCCGGTGGAGTAATTGCTAATGAGCGACACCTGCACCACTCACCGGTCTCGAGTCTCACGGAGGAGCTCCGGAAGGATAAAAAGGAGGAGTAACGACAGTGAAAGGGGAGAGAGGATCAGGTCTGGACTTTATTTTGTGTTTTGGTTTTGTTTGTGCGCAACAGTCGTCCGCGAGGGGCTGTCGCACTGTTTTGTGTTTATTTTATTAAAGTTTTGTTTAAATGTCCGCCGGTTCCCGCCTCCTTCTTCCCGTGACTACGAACTTTGTTACAGTTCTTCCCGTGACTACGAACTGTGTTACACGCTGGAATAAATCAGTCCTCGCTCTCGCGCTTGCAACTAGTACAGAACGCCGCGGCTCGTTTTTTAACCGGGACAAAAAAGAGAGAACATATCACACCTGTGTTAGCGTCACTTCATTGGTTACCTGTTCAATTCAGAGTTGATTTTAAGGTTTTAGTATTTGTATTTAAATCACTTCATGGTCTTGCCCCTACTTATATTTCAGATCTTCTCCATTCCTACTCTCCTGAGAGAACACTTAGATCTTCCACCCAGATGTTATTAAATGTTCCAAAATCTCGACTTAAATCCAAAGGTGACAGGGCTTTCTCAGTTCTTGGTCCAAAGCTCTGGAATTCCCTACCATTGTCTATTAGACTATTCCCTACTCTATCCACATTTAAATCTTCTCTTAAAACGTATTTTTTTACTCAGGCATATGCTTAATTTGATAATATTTTAGTTTTAATTTTGTTTTATTTTGCATGGTGATGTTTTGTTTTAACTTTATTAATTTTTGTTCTCTTTTCTTTGATCTATTTTTTAAATTGTATTGTATGAGGGATGTTTTTGTCTCGTATGTTGTGCAGCACTTTGGTCAGCATATATGTTGTTTTAGAGGGCTATATAAATAAACTTGACCTTGACCTTGTGCATAGATAATTTATAATATTATGTTTATGTTGTATAATGTTCTCATTCTCATATAGCATAATTAACCCGCTAACAAAGCGCTTCAGTTTACTGGTGTTCATTGCTTCTCAGCTACAGTGCAGCAGCTCAAACAGCAATGCTGATATTTGAAACAGTGGTATTAATTTAAGATACTTCTTTTTCAAAATCATTGATATATTATTAATAATAACCACCACTTTTATTTGTATCTTATTATTTTCATCAACAATATGGTTTAATTCAAATAATTTCATTATTGTCGGTGCGGAGGTTATTCTGTTTAATTTATCCATGGCACATGATATTTATTTATCAATTTTTTTACACTTAAGTAAAGTTGTCCAGTGACTTGTTTGCATTATTTATTATTTTGCATTTATTTATTTGTAAGGCTGCTTTATGTTTGATTTATGTTGAAGTATTTAATGCATTTTAATGGTGAGACTTTTTTGGTAATCAGGCTCTCAAAAATTCTATAAAAATTTGGATTTAAATTTATCGGCCAACCTATCGGTTATCGGCTTTCATATTTAAAGAATTATCTGTTATCGTCTTCTCTTATTTTCTTCACTGTAATCTGGTGTTTTATGTACTTTTTGTTCAATTCTAGGAGGAACTCAATACAGCACTGAAATCATTACAAGAGAAACTTCAACATAATGAAACAATGAAAGGAGAGTTTGAGGAAACAGACAGAATCAAGAGTCATTTTCATTAAAGCTGTGGGATCACTATATACAGTTATGATCTGATATATTTAATATAATGGATTCCAGTTGATTATTTTTGTAAATGACGATCATCAATCTGCTTCTGGATCCGTTATATGTTGGTATCAGAGTTTATCTCAGATCTGAATGATGTGATGTGTTGATGTGTGTCGATGGAGATGGTTGAAGTGAATGTGGTTTGATTTTAGTCTCAAGCTGAGCACACAGAGCATCAGATTAAACAGCAGTTTGAGAAGCTTCATCAGCTTCTCAGAGATGAAGAAGAAGCTACAATCACTGCACTGAGGGAGGAAGAGGAGCAGAAGAAGCAGATGATGAAGGAGAAGCTGGAGGAGATGAACAGACACATCTCAGCTCTTTCACACACAATCAAAGACATGGAAGAGATGATGAGAGCCAGTGACGTCTGCTTTCTGAAGGTCTGATTTCAGATCATTGATTGATTGATTGATTGATTGATGATTGATTGAGTTGTTGATGATCAATGCTGTGTTTGTTCTGCAGGAGTTTCCAGTCTCAATGGAAAGGTGAGTGATCTGCTGCTGTCTCTGCTCTCTCTGCTTCTGATCCAAAGCCACTGCAGTTCTGATCCTGAATGTTCTTCCAGAGTCCAGATCTCATCACAGCCGGATCCACAGACGCCTTCTGGAGCTTTGATTCATGTGCCACGTTATTTGGGCAACCTGCTGTTCAGAGTCTGGAAGAAGATGCGGGCCATTGTCCCAAAAAGTGAGTCTGCAGAAGATCTGAGCTCTTACACACACACTGGAAATGATGTATGGTATCTGATAGATAGATAGATAGATAGATAGATAGATAGATAGATAGATAGATTAGGCTGCATTTACACTTGGCATTAACATGCGACCTGTATCCGGATGTTGTCCACATACACATTGAAAAGACAAGTGTAAACGCGCTTCTGATCGGAATGTTATCCGATCAGTGTGTTCTAGTCCAGAGGTAGTGGAGGACACATTGTGATCAGATCTCCATGTAATGTAAACGCAATCCAGCCATCGTGTCTGCATTCGCAGGTCGACGTCACGCAAAACCCGCCACCTCTCTCCCAAACTGTCAGAAGACTTATTTAAATATTGCGCTGGAAAAAGAGATCCGATCGGTCATCCAGATAGAGGAGTCACTCGATTTTGCCAAGTGCAAACGTGCTGTGTAAACGTGTAACACATTTGTAGTTTGAACAGTTTTGGCTCATTTGAACATCCCGTCAATGACAGTCTGTGGAATTTTTCTGAGGTTTGATTGTCATTTTTAGGAAAACTGTAAGTTGTATCAGTTATAAAAGATAAAGCAAACAGAATCAATAAATAAAAATAATTTCTCAAGCCAACATAATTAGTTAATAAGTCAAACAGAACGACTGTAAGAATAAACATTTTTAAACCAATACACAGACTATAAGAGACAACAAAATATAGATGATCACATGCTGCTGAAGATCAGACACACACTTTCAGTTTTTCATGCTCCAGGAAGTGTTCGGCCCAAACAGGCCCCCAAGCTGAAGCCCCAGGTGCCTCAATGTAAAGCCCTTTACAAATATGACGCCCAAGACACAGATGAGCTCAGTTTCAACGCAGATGACATCATTGACATCACTCATGAAGGTGAGAACTAACAAAATGTTTATTTTGCATAATATATATATTTTTTCTAATGACTTGTGGCAGATTTGTAATATCTAATATAAATCAAAATATAAAAAAAAATTAAACTAGAAAATGGCAATTACAAAAATGTTATTCTTAATGTTTTGTGAATGTAGTTTCAGGAATATTGCGGGCATTTTACATATATCTGAATCTCAGACCATTTTAGAGATACATTGTGGGTCTTGTTGATTAACTTTTTTTGTTTGTGTGAAATTGGCACGTGAGCATTTTCACAAACAATTTATTTTTAGTGGCAGAACATAGCAGTTTTGATATTTATGCATTATGTATTTGTCTAGATGTCTCTGGATGGTGGACAGGGAAACTGAGAGATAAAGAAGGTTTATTTCCAGGCAACTATGTGACCAAGATCTAACCTCTACAGCCGTTACTGAGGGGATTAGACTTTTTCGACATAATTTTGTGTGTAATTCTCGGTTCATGAGATGCGAAAGAGTACTTGCGCGCTGTGAGGCGCTTTCTGTGTGTGTGCTTCAGTGTCTGCGCTCAGAAAACCGGACCGAATTGAGTTCTCTCTTGTGTCGTCAGATTTATCCATATGTCTGCTCTTCTCTTACTCCCACATATTGACATTTTTTTAACGTTTTATGCGACGTGCAGCAAGTGAATGTTAGCTTATGTCCCGCCGGTTCATATGTAGGCTACGCATCTAACCTCTGAACCACGCAGCAGATTCGTTCTGAATGAATCTCATCCCAAATCGTCCCTCCCTAACATTTTCGTCTCGTTTTTATTCGTTGACCAAAATGTCAATAGATTTACGTCATAGTTTTTGTCATTCAAAAAGAGTTTTAGTTCGTTATCGTCTCGTTGTCGTCGGTGGAAAAAATGTAATTGACGACAATTATGATGAAAATGATTTGTCAACGAAATTAACACTGATTCAAAG
>NW_015538081.1:0-214 GCF_001515605.1 Sinocyclocheilus anshuiensis
TCTCGTCCGGTGTGCGACCCCCTTGAGAGTCAACTCAGACAGAGGCACTGTGTGACGTCACACAGACAGGCCCCTCCCATGACAGTTTGATTGACAGTAGCGTTTCAGCACAGACTGGACTGGTGTCTTACCTTAATCCCACCCTGAGTGAGCTGTCATCAGTCCGCCATTGTTTCACCGCTGGAGCAGATGTAGACAAGAATGACTCCTAAGC
>NW_015538081.1:348-1271 GCF_001515605.1 Sinocyclocheilus anshuiensis
GGATTACATTTGTTTCTGAAGGGAATGCGCCCCCGATCTACATAAATGCGTCTATGTTCACGCGAATCATTCATGATCCAGCCTCATCTACAGAAGAAGTGAATATAATGTTTTGTGATGAATCTTTGCAAATCGCCTTTCCTAATAATCTTCTAATTAGCAAGTTTCACAATGAATGCGGCTAAAGTAAACAGTCTCTCTGAGAGCAGCTCGGAAGAGAGGGGCGGGGTCAGCAGAGCTCATTAACATTTAAAGGAAAATGCTACAAAAACGGCTTGATCTGAAAAGAGCTGTTTTTGACAGGGTAAAAAAGGTGTTTTTTACACTACCATTGAGAGATTTTAACCAAACTATGTTACAGACTTTTCATTAAGAATCATATCAACTTTATCATATCAAAATTTAAGATACCAGAATTCACATTTTTAGGTTTTACAGATACATGATGATATAGTTGAAATATACTGTGAAAAATGCATAAAGTTATTTAATAAGATTTCTCAGATCACCTGTGTTTCCTGTATCTCTGTCAGCAGCTCCCATTATACATTTTCTTGTAACTTCCCCTGTTTTAGGGTTTTTTCTGACGCTCCTGAAATCACAGTACAATTCATCAATATTTGTTTGCAATGAAAGTTCAAAACGTGTTTGAAATAGCTGATGGTCACGATCGCTGCCTCACGTGTCCGGGCATTAAACACGCTGAGGTGGCGTTCGCAGATGAGTCATGTTCCCATTGCGGAAAGATGACTATCTCGGAGCTGCGGGCCACGCTCCGTTGCCTCTGCCGCGATCTAGTGTTCGTCCTGGCGGCAGCCAGGAGTGTGGCCTACTTCGGGCAGTAACACGGGCGGTCGGAGGGTTACAGTGGTGGCAAACCCCTCAGGGAACCAACCCTCGGGGGACCATAGCTCCTTTAGCGC
>NW_015538081.1:1672-2179 GCF_001515605.1 Sinocyclocheilus anshuiensis
CCGCAAGTTCTCTGGGTCGTGCGATGTCCACACTTGTGGTCCAGGAGTGCCATCTCTGGCTGTGTCTGGTTAATATGAGGGACACCGACAAAGGTCGGTTCCTTAATGCCCCTGTGTCCCAGACCGGCCTCTTCTGCGGCGCGGTCGAGAGCTTGGCCCAGCAGCTCTCGGCTGCACAGAAGCAGACTGAGGCGGGTCATCACACTGCCTCCACCCATCCGCCATCCGCAGCGCCCCAGCCTGCTCGTCGCCGAGGGCGGCCCCCTGTGTCCACCCCTGCTCCCGCGCCGCATCCGCAGCAGCCTCCAGCAAGCGGCGCCATGGAGCTGGGCGTAGGCAGGCCAGCCCCACCCTTCCAGGCCCCCGTAAAACCTGCCGGTGAGCGAAAGAGCAAGAGGCCCAGGGACGGGTGACCCAGAGAGGGAGGAAGCTGCTCTTTGGGGGATGGTGAAGGAATCTCTCCCTCCCCCGGAGGAGGGCCAGGTGGACAATCCGGAAAATCTCGAC
>NW_015538081.1:2456-3353 GCF_001515605.1 Sinocyclocheilus anshuiensis
GGGCGGTTCGAGAGCGTCAACAAAGGCCCTACTCATGCACCCTCTGCCAAACTGTGGAACCAGATAAGCGTTGAACTGCACACTCAGACCCCTCTTTGGTCCGCTCACAGGCCACCCAAGTTGGGTCCCTGCATTCCACCTTGCTGCCCCACTGCGGGTACGGTGGTGGTTCCGCTGGTCCCGCTTGCACGATATCTGGGTGCCTGGCTAGCGCTACCCAACCCTTCTCGTTGGCTTCTGCAGACCATCAGCCTCGGCTATGCGATTCAGTTCACCCGGCATACCCCCAAGTTCAGTGGCATCCGCTTCACGACAGTGAAGGCGGCCGATGCTCTGGTCTTGCGTACGGAGATCGCAGTCCTACTGGCGAAGGATGCGATAGAGCCGGTCCCTCCAGCCGATATGAATACAGGGTTTTACAGCCCTTACTTCATTGTACCCGAGAAAGGCGGTGGGTTACGACCAATCTTGGGTCTGCGTATCTTGAACCGGGTCCTTTGCCGGTTACCATTCAAGATGTTGACGCAGAACGAGTCCCCGAGATTGGTTTGCAGCAACCGACCTGAAGGATGCGTAATTTCATGTGTTGATCCTTCCGCGCCGCAGACCATTTCTGCGGTTCGCGTTCGAAGGAGAAACTATTTCAGAGGCTCCAGGGGCATATGGCAGCTGCAGCGGCAGTTAAGCACTGGCTTCATGGCCGAGTCCCAAGGTGGGCGTGGCAGCGCGGCACTCACCGGGTCCAAGTTACACTGTCCTGTCGGTGCAGCTGCAGTGGCCTGTTACCCCGTGGTCAGACCTTACATTCCTCTGGGCAGGAGTGCCTCTAGAACAGGTCTACAGGCATGCTGTGGTTTACACGGATGCCTCCACCACCGGCTGGGGGGCCACGTACAA
>NW_015538081.1:3443-4559 GCF_001515605.1 Sinocyclocheilus anshuiensis
CTCCAGGCATGCTGTGGTTCACACGGATGCCTCCACCACCGGCCGGGGGGCCACGTACAACAGACACGCAGTGTCGGGGGTATGGACGGGCCCCCAACTGCACTGGCATGTCAATTGCCTTGTTAGCAGTGCGCCTTGCCTTGAACCGTCTCAAAGGGTGCTTACGAGGCAAGCACGTGCTGGTCCGAACGGACAACACGGCGAGCGTTGTGTACATAAACCAACAAGGTGGTCTGCGCTCCCGTCGCAACTCGCCCGCCACCTCCTCCTCTGGAGTCAGAAGCATCTGATCCCGGGAGAATGGCGACTCCATCCCCAGACGGTCCAGCTGGTTTGGAGACATTTCGGAGCCGCTCAGGTAGACCGGTTTGCCTCTCCAGCCCTCTCACTGCCAGTTGTTCTTCGCCCTGACCAAGGGAACACTCGGCCCGGACGCACTGGCACACAGCTGGCCGTGGGGCCTGCGCAAGTATGCGTTTCCCCCAGTGAGCCTTCTCGCACAGACGCTGTGCAAGGTCAGGGAGGACGAGGAGCAGGTCCTGCTTGTGGCGCCGTATTGGCCCACTCGGACCTGGTTCCCCGAACTAATGCTCCTTGCGACAGCCCCTCCTTGGCAGATTCCTCTGAGGAAGAATCTACTGACTCAGAGACGGGACACCCTGTGGCACCCACGTCCAGACCTCTGGAAACTTCATGTCTGGTCCCTGGATGGGACACGGAGGTTCTTGGTGACCTACCCCAAGAGGTAGTTGACACCATCACTTCGGCGAGAGCACCATCTACGAGACACTCTTACGCCTAGAAGTGGAACCTGTTCGTCGAGAAGACCCCCGGAGATGCCCGATTGCGGTCCTGCTTTCCTTTTTGCAGCAAGGGTTGAAGCGAAGGCTGTTTCCCTCCACCCTTAAAAGTCTATGTCGCTGCGATTGCTGCTAACCATGACCCCGTGGAAGGGAAGTCGGTAGGGAAGCATGATCTGGTCATCAGGTTCCTCAGGGGGGCAAGAAGGTTAAATCCTCCCCGGCCCTCCTCTATACCCTCTCTGGACCTGTCTCTAGTGCTCAAAGCACTACAGCAGGGCCCATTTGAGCCTTTGCAGTCAGTCGAGCTAAAGTT
>NW_015538081.1:4928-5582 GCF_001515605.1 Sinocyclocheilus anshuiensis
CCCTTCAGGGATCAGGTGGTGAGCCTGCAAGCGCTGCCCCCGGAGGAGGCAGACCCAGCCCTAGCTTTGCTCTGTTCCGTCCGAGCATTGAGATGCTACGTAGACCTGACACAAAGTTTTAGGACCTCAGACCAGCTCTTTGTCTGTTACGGAGGCCGGCAGAGGGGGAATGTCGTCTCTAAGCAAAGCCCACTGGATAGTGGATGCCATCACCCTGGCTTATCAGGCACAGGGTGTGCCCTGCCCGCTCAGGTTGCGCGCATGCTAAAACTGCTCCAGAGTGTCCGTACTGTAGGCCCTGTCGAGCTCCTCCGTCCCCTCGGCAGCCAGATGTGGCGGAACGTCCGGCGCCAGGCGCTCTCTCTCTAAATTCTTGAGAACCGGTAGAGGGCTGGGTTCCATATGTAGAGACCTAAGCAAATCCCATATGTGTAAAGTCCACGGTATAGCCTCAGAGCCCGTGTTTCCCCGGCAGACCTGCCATTTCCATGAGGGATACAATCACCTATACTCTTCCATATGCACCTAAACGGATGTCATATGTGTAAGTGCTTCCGAAACCTTCTCGCTGAATCCTTGAGAACATTAGGTTCCAGGTCCCTGAAGGAGGGAACAGAGACGTCACGTCCCATCGCCACGGCTGCTGTACCACCG
>NW_015538082.1:0-2020 GCF_001515605.1 Sinocyclocheilus anshuiensis
GAAAATCCTGAAACCTAAAAATTGATTGGTGAATGAAAAAAAAAATCTCAATTGATTTTGCCTATACATATCTTTTCATGTCATTTTATTTTATTTATTCATTTTTTGAACAAAAATAAAATGTCCCCTACAGTGTAATGTAATGACAATAAAAGCCTAATTTCACAAAACTTTTCCCCCCTGGTTATCAGGATGATATCCTCACTGTCAAAAATGCCATTATTACCATACAATGAAATTTTCATATCAGCAGACAATATCCCATATAAAATATCCTCACAAAAGCACTGCATCACCAAGATTTTTGGTGGCATAAACATAAGAAGCTATATTTTCATCAGTGCTCTATCAGCTTTTACGTACTTAAATCTTCTTATTTTTTATATTTACTCCAGGATGTTATTTACCTTAATAAAGGCCAATATTTTTTAACCTTATTAAATGTATGCATCATCTGGCTGTTACCAATCAAATTAAATTTACAGTGCAAAATTACAACTGCAATACATTTTTAATAGGCCTATACAAAAAAGATATGCTGAGGAAAAAATCATACTTTTAAATACACTAAACCGCCAGTAGACAATGGGAATTCACTTATTTATTTAACTGATTGGTTGGTTCAAAACGCTGTACTGAAACAATGCGGAATGTTGCTTGGAGAATGTGAAATACTTCTGCTGTCATCTTTCTTGGCAACTATTTTCATTGGTGAAACAGAACAAAACAGTCAATATTGTGTCTAAAATGTACTTGTTTGTTGAACTAAAATCAAGGTAATATTTGCACTCGTAAAAATATTCAGCAAAATAGTTCCCTTGTCATGGTATGTTACTTACATACATCATGTTAGAAATAAACGAAACATGTTGAATTTTTACCTCAGTATGTTTCTATGAATGCCGTTACACATTTAATTTCTCCATGAAAGTCTCTCACAAACAATCAGGCAGCGCAAGCCTCAACAACAGCTGTTTGCGCTGAATGTAAAAAAATCAAAAGAATCATTTTAACCCACGGCCACCGATGAAATCCGAGAGCTCTCTGACCCTCCATAGACAGCAACGGTACTACCACCACGGTCAAGGCACAGAAACATAGTAAGGACGTCGTTAAAATGGTCCATGTGACATCAGTGGTTCAATCATAATTTTACGAAGCTGCGAGAATACTTTTTGTGCACAAACAAATTTTTGTAATCGAGACGCTGGAATTCAGCTGACTTCTGCTGACCACTCAAGGCAGAAGCCATTCTAGTAATGTTCTAGCTTTGTTAACACGTCACATTACAATAAAGTTTTTTTCAAGAACATTTTGTCATCTTAGACCTCAAAATGATATCCTCATAACATTTTCCTAATGTGGCTAAGAGAATGTTCTTCCTCTATTATTGTGGAACGTTGTGCTAATATTTTATTGCGAACATTGTATAATCTGTTTTCTCAACAACATCCTCAAAATGTTCCCGGTAAAATGGTTTAAACAGTACTAAATTGGGTACTTCTACTTTTAACAATAGCAGAACCCTTTTTGGTTCTATATAGAACCCTTTTTTAATAAGGTTCCATAAAGAACTGTGCTTTGACAAGTTTATAGGACCTGGTGTTACAATTTATTTTCAATTAATATCAGTAAATATTTTGTAATTATTAATATTTGTATTAATATTATTTTTATATATTGTTTATTCATATTAATTTTCATCCATCTATCTACCTGATTTTATAATATATTGTGGCTTCTATTTAGGTTTTACATAAATAAATATACAAACAAACAGCATAAGTCAATTATGTACATTTATTTTTTTTATTGACATGGCAAAGTGTAGGAAAAATTACAGGGCTCAAACAACTGCTATTAGCTGAAAACATTAATAAATATCAGTTGACACTGAACATGATATGGAATTAATGAAGACCAAGTTCAAGTGAAATATCTTCACAATGTCTTTATGTCCATCTTTATGTTTCTCATTGCTGATGATGAGGTGGTAGGATGTGACAGCTTCTGAAACACA
>NW_015538082.1:3771-6503 GCF_001515605.1 Sinocyclocheilus anshuiensis
GAGTTTGCTAAAAAACACCTGAAGGACTCCAAGATGGTGAGAAATAAGATTCTCTGGTCTGATGAGACCAAGATAGGACTTTTTGGCCTTAATTCTAAGCGGTATGTGTGGAGAAAACCAGGCACTGCTCATCACCTGTCCAATACAGTCCCTACAGTGAAGCATGGTGGTGGCAGCATCATGCTGTGGGGATGTTTTTCAGCGGCAGGAACTGCTAGACTAGTTGGGATCAAGGGAAAGATGAATGCCGCAATGTACAGGGACATCCTTGATGAAAACCTGGACCTCAGACTGGGATGACGGTTCATCTTCCAACAGGACAACGATGCTAAGCACACAGCCAAGATAAAGGAGTGGCTACAGGGCAGCTCTGTGAATGTCCTTGAGTGGCCCAGGCTTGAACCCGACTGAACATCTCTGGAGTGATCTGAAAATAGCTGTGCACCAACACTCCCCATCCAACCTGATGGAGCTTGAGAGGTCCTGCAAAGAAGAATGGGAGAAACGGCCCAAAAATAGGTGTGCCGAGCTTGTAGCATCATACTCCAAAAGACTTGAGGCTGTAATCGGTGCCAAAGGTGCTTCAACGAATACTTATGCACAGGTGATTTTATTTTTGTTCTCTTTTTAATTCGCAACTATTTCAAACAAACTTCTTTCATGTTGTCTTTATGGTGTATTGTTTGTAGAATTGAGGAAAATAATTTAATCCATTTTGGAATAAGGCTGTAACATGCTGTGAAAACTTTCCGGATGCACTGTATGAAGTGCTCCAGTGGTTAAGAAAATGTTTTTCCTGTGTCGTCTTGAAACATTGTGCCAATGTTTTGAGAATATTATATTCTGTCACCTCAACAACATCCTCCAAATATCATTAATGTTGCAGGTCAAATGTTCTGGCTTTGTTATTATGTCACATTACAAGAACGTTTTATAAAAACATTACACAGTCTCCGTGATATTCCTATAACATTCTCCTAATGTGGCTGAGAGAATGTTCTTTCTTTGTTATCTTGAAACATTGTGCCAATGTTTTATTGAGAACATTATATAATCTGTTACCTCAACAACATCCACAAAACATATTTAAAATGTTCTAGCTTTGTTAATATTTCACATTACAAGAACGTTTTATAAAAATATTCCATCTCTTCTGGCCTCAATTATGTTCTTATATTCTCCTAATGTGGCTGAGAGAATGTTATTTCTTATCTTGAAACATAGTGTCAATGTTTTATTGAGAACATTATATAATCTGTTACCTCAACAACATCCACAAAACATCCTCAAAATGTTGCAGGTCAAATGTTCTAGCTTTGTTAATACGTCACATTACAAGAACGTTTTATAAAAACATTACACAATCTCAAGTGTCAGTGATGTTCCTATAATGTTCTCCTAATGTGGCTGAGAGAATTTTCTTCCTTTGTTATCTTGGAACATTGTGCCAATGTTTTATTGAGAACATTATGTAATCTGTTACCTCAACAACATCCACAAAACATCCTCAAAATGTTGCAGGTCAAATGTTCTAGCTTTGTTATGTCACATTACAAGAACGTTTTATAAAAAACATTACACCATCTCAGGTGTTATGAGACGAGAGACATGCGGATCCATATGCAAGCTTTTATTTAAGAAACGTGGTTTTAACAGGCATGGGTCAGACAGTGGCAAACAGGTATATCGAAGGCAAGGCAAGAGATAAATCCAGGTAGAAGGCAAAGGTCCAGGCAGGGGCAAACAGAGTCAGAAACAGCAAGCAAAGGGTTAATCCAAGATACGTCACGTGAATCAGAGACCAGGAAAACAGACAAGGCAAGACTAAGACTAGACTAAGAAAACTATGAAAACTTAAACAGGCTCGGTAAGGTAGCTATCCGCTAAACAGGGATAAACGCAAAACAATACACGAGACTAAAACAGAAAACACGGAATGGCTCGGTAAGGCAGCTAAAACTTGGGGAGTGAAAAATGCAGAAAAATACTCGGCGACTAGAGCAGGATCAGGGTAGGTGTTATATAGTGTGTGTAATAGCATTCAGGTGAGCGTGTTTGTGGTTTCAGGTGTGAGTGTAATCAGTGCAATGGAACATGGGAAATGTAGTCCAGGGTGATGTGTAACAGTCTGTGTGGTGCGCAGGGCATGTGAGCGGAGCGCTCAATACGCTCAGCGCAGCTCGCTCAACCCAGAATGCCCGTTGGTGATTTGCTTGTTAGAGATCGAGAATCTGTAGAGGTCGAGAATAGTAGAGCAGTTATGGAGTTCAGATATTGTTTCAACGAAGTTGCAAGCCTTATACATAAATGTAAAGTAAAAAATCTAAGTTAAAAATGAGCAGGGAGAAGAAACTGAGAGGGAGTGCGGGGAGACTGTTAAAGTTAGTAAAGATTCATATTGGAATCTGAAGCGGCACATTGCCAGAAAGCACGAGGATGTGCTACGCAAACATGGTGCCGCAAAAGGTGAGCTAGTTACATACCATAATAAATGAATAAACAGGTAGGCTAAGGTTATATTCGGTTGTATGGAGCCCCGATCATGCAGACAAAATCACGGCCACGAATTTAGAATAGGCTAGTTCTCTTTTATGCTAGGACTACATTATGGCCACGAATTAAGAATTAATTTTTTCGTTTAGTCTAAATTATGGCCACGAATTAAGTATTCGTTCTCTTGTTTAGGCTTAGCTGCCACGAATTCATTCGTTCGTTAATTCGTTCATTCCCTA
>NW_015538082.1:6559-7679 GCF_001515605.1 Sinocyclocheilus anshuiensis
TTCGTAATTACTTATTAAAATCATTATTGCTTAAAATTAATAAATAATAATAAATGAATGAAAAAAATAATAAAACCTGCTGACGTCGTAGAAACGAATTGGTAATTCGAATTATATTCGGAGCTCCGTAGTTATTAAATAATCTCAGTTAAACTGTAGACCTAAGCTAACACACAGCTGTATATAGGCCTAAATACAGAACTACAGAGAACAGAAGATATCAGCCTAGACCAGAAACGAACTGTTAATTCTAATTATATTCGGAGCTCTGTAGTTATTAAATAATCTCAGTTAAACTGTAGACCTAAGCTAACACACAGCTGTATATAGGCCTAAATACAGAACTACAGAGTACAGAAGATATTAGCCTACACCACTTGGATTTTGGAAAACCAGTGCTGGATCCCTCCCTCAACTAGCCAAGGTCACCCGCAAAATCTTCAGCATCCCCAGTGGTTCTTCCAGTGCTGAGCGAGTGTTTTCGGGCACACCGAATGCTGAAGCCTGACACTTTGTCCAAGCTAATGTTTCTTAAAGTAAATTCTAAAATCCAGTAAACATCAAGAGACGTTTTAATAGACCACAGTTCCCCGCAGTTATGGTCTATTTTAACTTGACACTAGAAAGTGTGTTTCTTTCATTGACGTCAGTTCATAATCCAAGCGTTCTTTAAGTGCATTTTATCTTGTGTGTGCTTTTCACAGGCTTTATAATCCAGGTGTATTTTGTAAAGATCTACGCACATTTCATCTCGTGTGTGTGTGCGTTTGTGTTTTAATGAGCCTGTTTTGAATGTTCTATTGCACAACAACTGCAGCTATTTTCACGGAAATAAAGTTAACGAAAATCAAATACACTTTTTCAGTTTTTGCATTTTAGGTAGGTTTGCTAAGGTTAGATTCATATAGTTAATAAATTTTAATTAATACATTACAATTAATAACATTAAGAAGAATGTACGAATTTCGCTCTGAAACATGATAATTGCTATTTATCAGCATGCTTAATTTTAGACAATAATCCAAGAATTTCGTTACAAACAGTAAACAATTAGGCCTACTAGAGAAAGTTTATTTCGGAGCGGGATCTGAGCGGGAATTGGTTTATGGCGAGCGTGAGC
>NW_015538083.1:0-394 GCF_001515605.1 Sinocyclocheilus anshuiensis
CATTTGCACTTATATATTGTTGCTCTTTTGTTAGTTTTGACTGTTGTGGTTGTGGATAAGTCGCTTTGGATAAAAGCGTCTGCTAAATGACTAAATGTAAATGTAGATAACCAATAATGAAAAGTACTCTCAAATCATGAGGAAAAAAAACTTGGCAAAATTACATTTCTGATCCTCATGTGCTCCCCTGTTGCTTCTAATTTTCATCATAACCAAATATATTTTTTTTCTAAAAAGTCATTGTTTTCTGAAATGCTGGGTGTGATGCCAATTATTAGTAATTTTATTTTATTTTTTTAGGGAAAGTGCCAGCTAGTTTCCTAATTTCTAGGGATGCACCGAAATGAAAATTCTTGGCCGAAGCCGAAACCGAACAAAATTAAACACTGGGCCG
>NW_015538083.1:704-833 GCF_001515605.1 Sinocyclocheilus anshuiensis
TAAAATTAATAAGTTAGTAAAATAATAATTTTTGGCCATCAGACCCCCTTCTTGGTATTTATTTATTTTTTATTTTTTACTGTGCAATTAAAAGCAGCCTTGCTGAGAAGAGACTTCTTTTAAAGCATT
>NW_015538084.1:0-374 GCF_001515605.1 Sinocyclocheilus anshuiensis
TTTCTGTTAGGCCTACTTAGTGAAGAGAAAGTAAGCATCCTTAACGGAACAGAGATGGTCACATGCATTTTCTGTTAAACTAAAAAGAGAAAAAGACATGATTGGCATGAAACTAGTTACCATTTTTAAAGGTAAAATTGTAAGAAATTTTAAGAAATTAATCATTTACCTCTTAAGAGTGTGTTCAAAATCTGTCTTGAGCTCCAGAAAACCAGTAATGATGCGGCTTTGACGGTTACAGATTTGGAAAACAAAAAGGCGGGAAAAAAGAACCCTAAACTCTAAAGCAAAGAACCGTCTCAGCATATAAAAGGTTCTTCAGGAGGATACGGTTCTAAAAGGAGCTATTTCTACGTGTAAAGAACCTTTAAAGA
>NW_015538084.1:587-2591 GCF_001515605.1 Sinocyclocheilus anshuiensis
ATTTCATTATTTACCCACTTTCACCCTGATTTTATATGAATGATTGTCAAGGCTGTAAATAGGTATATGCAGATTTTATAAAGAAAAAAACTGATTTTGATGTAAAAATCAAAATTTTTTGACCAAAACTATATTTTACTTAGTACTTGAACTGTTGCAGATAAAATCATATAACTTACATTAGAATAAATTATAGATTATCAGGCAAAATGTGATGCATTTTTAAACTGCTAATTTCAAACCATAATGCTAATACAGCTAACTAAACATTGGATGACAGGGGTGGGGTAATTTGTAACACATTTTAGCATTCCCTTACATAGAACTGAGAACTTTCATGTTGTCTATATGAAGCTTTTTTGGCAGCTCAAAGTCAAAGGAAATGTGGATAAATGTGCGCTATGCAGTTTTTGGATCCACCAAGTCTGCACTCTAGGGTTAAAAACATTGGTTTGTCACCATTGTGACTCTGATTGAGAAAATTCATACATAGTCACAATCCCACACACAAATTTACACAGTTCTTTGTTAGATCTACATATTCTTTACCTCGGTACACTAAAGTTGATTATATTTTTTTAAAAGTTACTTAAACTTAATAAAAAAGAGTTAGGTGAACTCAATAACTGATTATATTAAGCACGACTCAATCTCAATTTACTCAACGACTCAGGTTATTAATTGCTTATTTATAATTTGTTACTTTAACTCCAATGATTTAAGTAAAATTAATTTATTTAATCGAGTTAATGTCTATGGCTAACAACAAATTAATATTCAAAAGGGATAAAAAAAAACAGTAGGTGGGTTTCTAATTTATTTGATATATCATTTTTCAAGAAATTACTTTTGTATTAATGCCTGTACTTTTATACATTTCATAACCCATTTAATAACTCCATAACTAATCAAATAAATACATATGAGAAAAATACATAAAGAATCGAAAGACTACATCTTATATTCTGTAAAGTAAATCTCGCAGCACGAGTTCCGCGGGGTTTTTTTTAAATAGAGAGGGGTGACTGACAGACCATCCTCCACGAACACATGACACTCGACAGGAACCTAATCAACAAGTAATCCGAGCATACCCATTTTAAAATAATATAAACTAATTAAAAAATATATTTTGCAATAAATTATTTATGATACCTAGGTATCTTTACTTCTATACTTTTCATAACTAATTAAATATCTACATAACTAGTAATCAAATAAATACAAAAACATGAAAAGTACATTTCAGTCAAATCAGTTACACTACGATGCACTACATTTTTGTTTCTAATGTAATTAGTTTTGATTATGGAAAAATACCACGTTCGTTTTCACACACCGGACAGGAAGCCGTGCATTTCCTTTCTTCTGAGTCTCAGCTGCCCATCACCCAAGGCTGACGGAATCATCACAGAATCAGAAGAACGGTTGAGAGAAGAAAAGTAACAGGTAAGCACAGCGAACTGTTTCATTCAATTTATTTTACTTTTGAAAGTTCGAACGTTTTATTCTGATGTCACTTAGTTTTAAGAACAAAGCAGTGCTAATTTGTGTTAGCTAGCAAAGACGCGAAGCTCCAGCGCGACATTACCTCGGTGTTTTTATCAAAGACAATATTTAATGTGCAGTGATTAAGCCACATTTTTATTTTATTTTTCTAGTGGAAAATTAATTTATATGTTTGTGTGTTTTCTCACAGTTGGATAGATGAGCCCCGCGCCTTTTTTTTTTGGCGGACACACCATCCTCCACATCTGTCTTAACAGTCATTCACGGCAGAAGCTTAATCTACAGGTAATGCAAGCACACCCATTTTGAAGTAATGTAAACTTAAGAAATAATTTTTTTATTTAAGAACAGTTTGGTTAGATTTAACTGACATTTCCATTTGATGCCTACAGTAGTTAGGAGCTGTAGTGAATAAGCCCGCTAACCTTTTTTTTTTTTTGGAATAAGGTCGCTAACGTTAGCCGATGACCATAAAAAAATAAGTTGTCAGTTACA
>NW_015538085.1:0-136 GCF_001515605.1 Sinocyclocheilus anshuiensis
CATGTGGGGCAAAAAGTTCCCGAAATAAACCGATATGTACAGCTCGGTCTTTCTTTCGCTGACTCTCCATTTACTCTTATCTGATTGGTCCAATAAACACATCATACCCAAGACATTAATCTTCATTTAGTTCAGG
>NW_015538085.1:304-561 GCF_001515605.1 Sinocyclocheilus anshuiensis
CTTCTCTTCCTCAACAGGCTATATGATATATTAGTTTATTGTAATATTATATTGTAATTTTGATGATACTTAAAGAAGGTCTAGTATCTGCACTAGCTTAATACATGCATAATTTCACCTGTCTACTGATCCATTCTTTAAACACAAATGTGGTTCAATAATAATTGAAGCAACAGTAATATTTTTTTATTTAACATTGTTGTAATTTAAGGGGATTTTATAAAATATTACTAAAATATTTATTAAAATATTTATCT
>NW_015538086.1:0-151 GCF_001515605.1 Sinocyclocheilus anshuiensis
TATATATTTTTATTCCTTATTTACTTGTTCTATTTTTATTTTTTTTTATTTGTAAAAATTTTTTATTATCTGTGTTTTTTGTTCTGTCACTGTCATTCTGTTACACTGTGGAAGCTTCTGTCACGAAAACAAATTCCTCGTATGTGTAAAC
>NW_015538086.1:736-818 GCF_001515605.1 Sinocyclocheilus anshuiensis
CCCTATCGTCCCGGGAATCGTAGCAATAAAGTCGACACCCTCTCACGCATGCACTCTCCAGACACACCTTCCGATCCTGAGC
>NW_015538087.1:0-181 GCF_001515605.1 Sinocyclocheilus anshuiensis
CAGACCAGCGTCCTGCAGCACGACATCCGGACGCCGCCAGGGGTCCCTGAGGCTTGTCGGCGTGCTATTGAGGAGGAAATACAACAAATGCTGAAGTTGGGGGTGATAGAACCATCACGCAGCTCGTGGTCCAGCCCAATCGTGATGGTCCCGAAACCGGACGGCACCCTCCGTTTCTGCG
>NW_015538087.1:697-806 GCF_001515605.1 Sinocyclocheilus anshuiensis
TTCTCATTCGGCCGCAGGAGAAGAAGGTGGAGGCGGTACGGGCGGTACGCAGACCCTTTTTAGACTTTTTAGGGTTGGCGGGATATTATCGCTGCTTCATCCCCAACTT
>NW_015538088.1:0-213 GCF_001515605.1 Sinocyclocheilus anshuiensis
CAGAGACATGGACAGACCACTTGCCTGAGACAGAACAAGTAGAGATTTCTTGAATGGCCTCCTTGGCCGTGGCAGGACAGACAGCGAGTTCATGAACGGCCTCCTTGGCCGTGACAGGACAGACAACGAGTTCGTGAACGGTCTCCGTGGCCGTGACAGGACAGTCTGTGAGTTCGTGAACGGCCTCCGTGGCCGTGACAGGGCAGACAGTGA
>NW_015538088.1:351-592 GCF_001515605.1 Sinocyclocheilus anshuiensis
AAACAGTGAGTTTGGGAGCGGCCTCTGTGGCCGTGACAGGGCAGGCAGTGAGTTCGGAAGCGGACGCCACCACCTCAGGAGGTTCTGCAGCAGATGCCGCCACCTCTAGAGGTTCTGCAGCGGAAGCTACCACTTCTGGAGGCACTGGATTGGATTTATGGACAGGAGAGGTCTTTGGAGCAGACTCATGGACAGAAGAGACCTCTGAGACAGACTCATAGGCAGGAGAGGCCTCTGAGGC
>NW_015538089.1:0-308 GCF_001515605.1 Sinocyclocheilus anshuiensis
CACTTTCACAACAAAAAACACAGCGGCCTAGCGTGAGGGGAAGCCTCGGCTTAGTGTGCGCTGAGGCTGGGATAGAGTGAGCTGAGGCCGGGCTAGAGTGAGCTGAGGCTGGGCTAGCGTGAGCCGAAGCCCCGGCTTAGCGTGCGCTGAGGCCGGGATAGAGTGAGCTGAGGGGGCGGGGTCGAGAACGGCGCGCCCGGCGGATCCGACGAATGAGCGGCAACCACATGTGTCCACCCCGGGCTGGACTCCGCTTTGTCCACGGTGAAAGTTGATGTATTCCCTCAGCGACCAGCACGGATCAGCTC
>NW_015538089.1:508-9410 GCF_001515605.1 Sinocyclocheilus anshuiensis
CATGTGGGGGCGTGTTAGAACGAGCCGTTTTAGGTAGGTGTGGCTGACTCTGAACTTTTATAAAGAATATCTCTTTGGATTTGAGACTTTAGTCTTTGCAACTTTACAGATCTTCTTTATGCACCAAGAGCTTGTAACACTCCAAAGAGAAAGGAAAAATTGAAATCGCATCATATGACCCCTTTAATATTTCACAATATTACAGTTTTTTTGCTGTATTTTTGATCAAATAAATTCAGCCTTGGTGAGCATAGGAAATTCTGGGGAAGTCGTGGCCTAATGGTTAGAGAGTTGGACTCGTAACCCAAAGATTGTGGGTTCGAGTCTAATACCGGCAGGGATTGTAGGTGGGGGGAGTGAATGTACAGCGCTCTCTTCCACCTTCAATACCACGACTGAGGTGCCCTTGAGCAAGGCACCGAACCCCCAACTGCTCCCCGGGCGCTGCAGCAAAAAATGGCTGCCCACTGCTCCGGGTGTGTGTTCACGGTGTGTGTGTGTTATGGGATAAATGCAGAGCACTAATTCCGAGTATGGGTCACCATACTTGGCCACATGTCACGTCACTCACTTTCTCTCTTTTTTTGAAACCATTTGAAAATCTTACAGACCCCATGATTTGGTGTATAATTTATACAAGTGTCTTTGTTACCACACAAAGCGAGTCAGTATGCCTTGTGCTTCTGAATAATGATTTTTACTGAGGATATGCATAACATTGTATAACACGATGCAATGCATCTAGCGAAGGAAAGAGTCCAGATTAAGAACTTTAATTGAAAACAAACTGCGTAGCTGGAAATGAGTTTGCTTTGCACTGATGTTTAAGGCGTTCACTCAGATAATAATATACTCGCTGCTTAACAAGTACATACTGCAAACAGCATTTTTTTGTTTATCTATTTGTAATGACCTCCAGTCAGATATTTACTGTAAGCAGTTGCTTGTTGTCGCACACGCACCCAAAAACAGAGACTAAATGGACTCCTTAATAGTTTCCTGCTATAATGCACAGGAGCTTAGAACAATGGGTCTTAGGAAACCAGCTATGTTTTAGAGCTTGAGAGACTCATAAAGGCAGATAAAGAGAATAAGTCTGGTGTTTCCCACTCGTTAATTATCAGTTTTCTGTGGTATAGTCTGGATTTTGGATATTGCTTGTTACAGTGCAGAGATGGAAGGATGTGTCTGTTTGTTTGCAAGCTAGCATTTCAAAGCATTTTAAGCACACGGGAGACCACTATTGTGCTTAATTATTTTATGTGGTCATGTTTTCAGCGAACACTCAGACATTTTCTCATCTCTGATTACCAAAACCAGACTGTCTCCCATGGGCGAGCCGGTCAGGCAACTCTTTCTCTTCACTCACAAGCATTATCTTACGAACAGAGATAGTGGACTTTTATATCACTCTAAATGTGCCTTGTTAGGCTTGGAGAGTTTTACATCTCAAATCTGTCATAAATACAAAGATTAAAATTATCGAAATAGCGGCTTTATTTAGGTGAGGTTGTGTTAATAGCACCAGGCCTGTTTTCTGAACCATTGTGTCTTTATTTTAGAAAGTTGTGATTTTTACTGAAGTATATAGGGTTATGTTTGATTGGTAACACCTTAGTAAGTCATTAAACAGCCCTCAATGCAAACTTTCTTGTCCACTGTTGACGCAAGTTTGGGTTTACAACAGTTTTAATAGGATTGTTTTAGCTGTGAAGGTGTTTTAAGGAAAGGTAGAAGAAGAAAAAATCCTCTGAAGGAAATACTTTTAGATCTGATTAGAATTTTATGGGCTGAATCGTCTGTTTTTGTGCCTGTGAAACATGATAATCCTCCAGACAACAGCAGTCTTTTAACTTTAAGCAGAGCCTCAGCCTGGATGTACTGAATGAGCGTGGAACTCTCTCTCGTTCACACACACATGGCCTGTGTGTCTCCTTTTATAGAGGGAGAGAGAGAGAGACAGCCAGTCTGCTGCACATCTAGATAAGTCATTTTCCACAAAACGGAAAGACACGCTTGTTTTATGTTTTAAAATGTGTAAAACTGAAAATGAAATGTATTAGAAAGTTTTGCTATTAGACATGTGAAATAATCATTAAGAAGCATTCAAGAAGAGTTACCTTACATTAATATTTAAATAACGTTTTTTGGAACTGTTCTTTGCCAATATAGAACAAGTTGTTCTTTAGTGGGATGGTCCCTTCAATGGGAAACAAATTTCCCAATGGAGAAGCCATGTTCATAAGCTCTAGATTAGAGGTTGACCGATTGATCGGCCGATTTTTGGCATTTTTTAATTAATCGGCAGCTAAGCGTTTTTGCGGAACGCCGGAGAATCTCTCTCTGGCTGCGTGAGAGACGGAGCAACTCACACTCTGCAGCCGCTTCTTGTTCACATACAGCTTCAGCTAATGATGGCAGGGCAAAACAGACCGTTTCGAAAGCGTAATTACGTTTTACCCTACTAGAATTGATGCCGGAACGTTATCATATTCATAAGTGCAAGTCATTTGTGCATATGCAATTCAGACGAAACTTCTGGGCTGATTATAACGTGCACGATAACTTTAATCATGAAATGTGTGTGTGGGTCTGACAATAGCCTCCACGATGTCATTGCTCGTGGCCAGCGCACTCTTAAAGGGATAGTTCACCCAAAAATGAAAATTTGATGTTTATCTGCTTACCCCCAGGGCATCCAAGATGTAGGTGACTTTGTTTCTTCGGTAGAACACATATGATGATCACTCGCGAGAGATCACTTCCGGCGCTTGCGTAAACTACGCCAGAGCGCGTACACACCTCACGCACCGGATGACGGATGATCTTTCAGTTTGGCACTTATGTGTGCTAAATAAATGCAGGGTTGTTTTTAGAATATATAATCTCACATCTCTCAGTTTTGAGAAATAATATACAAGAAATTTAAACATTTTGAAATATCCTTCTTGACTGTGTCTCACTTTCTCTGTGTTTCTCCCACACAAACCAACTCTTGCACACTTTAACCCTGTATAACCTTGACAGTACTGTTGTTGTTGTTTTTTCAGATGGTTTCCTGAGGCGTTCTTAAGGTTTAGAATCCAGCGTATTGACTGATTACTCTCTTCATTACTGCTCACATGACTCTGCTCTTGGGGTTAATGATGCCTAGCATCTATGGCATATAGAAATGGGTTTGGTATTAAATGTCTTTGTGATGTCTAGTCATGGTTCATGGCTCTACACTAACATTTTTATGTTGAGTAAATTAAAATGGTTAATTTGTTTTTATTTAGATTGTAATATTAATTGTTAAAATTAAAAGAAAATATATTAAGCTAAACTTCCTTATTTAGACTATTAGAGTAGGAGTTATGCCTACATTCCCTCTCTTTGCCTCTGCCTCTTTCTGTCCTCCACTGAAATGCAGCATCCTTCGTGGTGTCTATGCACATACTCTTACATAAACACATCCATTCTTATCATGTCCAGAAAAACCATATCATCCCTTATTATTCACGACTGTAGTTACATGCATACATATCCTGTAGACTTTTGTTCTATGATATGTAGGCCTAGTTTATATGTTCTGTTCCTTCTAGAGATCATTGACAGAAATATAACAGCAATAAAGCCTATTGGATTAGACCTATAAGCTTATGCTTTAAGTCTGCAGACAATGGGGAATTGTACCACTGGGTTCATATCATATGACTTTTGCCAGGGAGATCTTTTTCAGGGAGAGAAAACACAAATAGAATCAGAATGTCAAAACGCAATTAGATTTATTGCATAAAGTTTGCTTGAAATGTTTAAATAATCATAAATTTCATCTGAATTCATGCAGTAGCTTTGTGTGAGGAGCAAACCAAAAATTAAGTTGTTATTTACTGACTGCATTGAAGGGATAGTTAAAAAAATGAAAATTGAGCAATTTCAGGCTGAAAGTTGACCAGACAGCACTCCCATGTATAGTATGTTGCTTGAACATTCTCATTTATGACATAATTTTCAGATTGTGACCTGCCAACCAGCTGCTGTCAGTAGCAGTGCATAAGAGCCAACTGCACATGCAGTGAAGTCATAGATTCAGAGAGGGAGTCAGCAGTTCACAGCATGTGTGTATCATTTGGAGCGGAGGAGGGAGAGGGGAATTCCCAGAGAGAGCAGATAGAAAGGAGCTGAGCTTCGGACAGTCCTGCAATCAAACAATGAATAGGTAACCCTTTGGAAAACACTGACAAATAAGATTGAGCCTGGTAGGTTAAAAGTTAACTGGAGGTTTCCTGAGACCAAAAACCTTTTCACATGCACACAAGCTGTTTTTGTTTTACTCGCTGTAATTAGCTTATGCAGAATTCTCATGCGGCATCTGAATCACACTTACTAAATCAAGCTTCATGATGATGGGACCTCCTCGCAATTCATTCATATAATTGTGCTTTGGTTTGCTTGTTTAACTTAAAACAGCTGGTCTTTTATTCAATCATTGATCTGATCCTTCAGTCCTGAAATTTCCTTTTTGAGACATTGATTTTTTTTTTTTTTTCTCCAGGATGCATTGACTCTTGGACTTCCTCAGATTTTAACTAGATATAGCCCAATAAATGTTAAATTGTATTTAGTAAAGCTTATAATTATATAATAGTATTATTAATATAATATTCTATGTATGAATAATATATTTTATATATTTATTTATATATATATGTATATGTATATGTATATATATATGTATGTATAGGTAGTACATAATATATTTATAAATATATTTATATACATTTATATATGTTTCTACCTTATTGTTGAAATGTATAGGAAAATTATAATATAATATGTGTGGCTATTACTAAATATTTAGAACTTATATTCATATTTATAATTGAAGAAAGTGTAAAATCATAGGCCTAATTTGTAGTATAATTAGCTTTATATAATAACAATCTAAGTCTTCAATATGTCCTCATTAAGATAAAAAACACATGCGTGTGTGTGTGCTTGTTTGGGAAAGAATGTTACAAAATGAGCATTAGAGGTGAAAGGTTCAGGAACAGGAGAAGATATGTGTGTTAGAGCGATTGTTATGGAGCTTACTCTGGATGAAAAGATGGAGAGAGAGTAAAGTGTGCAGGATGAGTGAAGATGTCGGACGGCTTTATTGTCTCTGCGGCTCAGCAATTCCCAGTAGAGCTTGAGGCAAAGGAAAATTCTTACTATTCATCGCGGTGCTATTTTTCAAGTCAAATATTTACCTAGTGTTGGATGACTGCGTTCCCTTCAGATTGCCGGATAACATTTCAAAAGCTGCTTATAGTAAACGCAGCAAAGAGTGCTGCGATGACACTGCCATGCACCTGTGCTTTGAAAAAAGACCACAGGTGGCTGCTTATTGTACGTGCTCCATTATTTATCAGTTTTATTCATATTATTTATTGAAATAATTTAAGTATTTTTCCTCCACATAAGTTAAATTTCACATTTAAAGGAATCAATAGTACTTTTCACAAACATGGTGATAAACGCACACGGAATGAAAACACTGCCATATTGAGATCACATGACCAGCTGAATGCTACACGTTTATCATGTTAGAAAGTATCAGACACTTGTTTGCAGTATGAATGAATTATGCTTGACAGATATACCGTAGTGACCATGAAAACATGAAACAAAGGCAAATGCACATTTAAGTACCTGTTGGCGAAACCTAAAGCAGCTGCCTTCTGTCCAGTCAGTCACTGGCTAAACATGCTGTGTTTTGTGTTTGAAGGCTTCTCCTAAGGAAACTGGTTTCAGAAAGGCTTATAAGGCACTATAACGCCATGTCTAATTATCTCAAACAAGTTCAGCTGAGCTCTAAAGATAACCAAGTGAAATTGTCATTATTCTGCTTATTCTTTAGTAGAAATTCAATCAGAAATTTAAAACAATGCACATTTGTGAACAAATTAACTGCTTTTCAGATTGTTTTTATTCTTTGCACCAACTTGGATCAGTGTTATATATATAAATAAAGCACTCTGTCTGTGGTGACTTTTTAATTGGGGCAAGGCTGTTGTGTTATGCATAAATTTTGCAAAGTGTTCTGTATGACTAACGTCCTGATTGGTCCGTGGTTGTATGTCCTTCCAAATCTGTCAGTGCTGCAGGGATCATTCTGTAACCTCCTCACCCCTCTGTGAATCTCTCTCCACTGAGAGATCAATATCCTCCCTCTCTCTGACACACATTTCCTCTGTGAGAAAACTGCTGTGGCTGCGCTTTCTTTGGGCTGAAAGGGCAAAAATGGCAGCCTGTGAGCATGAAACAACATGTTCAGAAAAATTATACAAACCTGACTGACTTTTCTCTTATGTTCACTAAGGCAACATAAATTTGATAAAAAATACAGTAAAAACTGCAAAAACTTTTCAGAAGCCTTTTCTAAACTTTTCTAGTCTTCAGTGTCACATGAGCCTCCAGAAATCATTCTGATCATATCAATGTTGGAAAAAAAAACTTAAAAAAAAAAAAAAACACAAAAAAAAAAAAATTTTTTTTTTTAAATTGGGATACATTTTTAGTACAATGGTAGCCTATATGAGTACCCCAGTCCATTATACATGTTTTGATGTTTTAATTACAGTATTTTACATAAAATATTTTTATTAATGACCACTAAGCTGTGTATTTGACTGGTGTTCCTGACAACCTACACTTATTTGCTTATAGTTTAATCATGAACTGTCACTCCAGTAATTTTTTTGGCTTACATAAGAGTTACTCGAATCAGTATTTCACATCTTTTTGTTTACTTGTTTGGTCAGTAGCCATTGGGGCTGTCAAAATGACTGTGTTACGTTCCCCGGGAGTTTGTTTTTGTCTTTGCTTTTGTTTTCCCTTTTTTCTTTTTTTTTTTTTACAACATTTGCAGTGCTTTGTAATTCATTCTCACACAAAAGTACACAATCTTGTAGTCTTTATTACATTTCATGCTTCTATTTAATGTTTGTAATGTGAACCATTTTAGACTTGGTTTTATTAAATTGTGATACATTTTTAGTACAATGGTAGCCTATATGAGTACCCCAGTCCATTATACATGTTTTGATGTTTTAATTACAGTATTTTACATAAAATATTTTTATTAATGACCACTAAGCTGTGTATTTGACTGGTGTTCCTGACAACCTACACTTATTTGCTTATAGTTTAATCATGAACTGTCACTCCAGTAATTTTTTTGGCTTACATAAGAGTTACTCGAATCAGTATTTCACATCTTTTTGTTTACTTGTTTGGTCAGTAGCCATTGGGGCTGTCAAAATGACTGTGTTACGTTCCCTGGGAGTTTGTTGTTGTCTTTGCTTTTGTTTTCCCTTGTTTCTTTTTTTTTTTTCCCCCAGCTCCTAGGTTTCCACTAATTGGACGACTCGCTGCCAATCATTATTAGGGTGTTCCATACTGCGACGAATCAGCTGACGGCCCGTGGCTTTAAAAGCTTCCGGTGCGCTCGGCCTGGGAGGCAAGGGCAGCGCAGTGAGCGCTGTTGGGGTGTGCAACGAGACTTTTTGGCTGTGCTCTGAGCGGAGAGCCTGTGCGAGCTCCTGGGCATCAGCATGTGTGTTTTTGATTTGTTTGAGTTGTGCCTCACTCCTGTGTATTTTCTCGTTCTCAAGTTGCTCATTATGACTTTCATGTCTTACAACTATGTGCCGAATTGATGGTGAGCTTATTGAGTTTCTCTAAGTGGGAGATGAGGGTAGGTAAGCTTAATTTTAGGTTACATCTCTTGCACGTAGTGAAACCGTGTTAGATACACTAGTCAGTGGGTGAGCGCCTCTTGTGTATTTCTTTCTGTTTTAGTTAGTGTAGGGTATTTAGGGCATCGCCTACGCCGAAGCTTTCGTGTTTTTGTTTCACATTTTTATTTGGTTAGGATAGGTTAGTGGGTTTAGGTGTTTTAGTGTAGCATTGTTTGGTTTTGTGTTTTTGTTTTGATTTAGGTGCCACTCTATCACGTCTCTCCCCCCTTTTTTTTTTTTTTTTTTTTTTTTTTTTTTTTTTTTTTTTTTTTTTTTTTTATTACTCCCATCTCCCATAAAACTCTAGCTTTCTATTCTACTTGTTTTTCTTTGTTTGTGTATATATATATATATATATATATATATACTTTTATTTTTGGCACTGTAAATATGCACACGCGCTGCTGTTGTGTTTCTGGACAGCTACGTGAATAAATTGTTGTCTTTTGCCATTTGTAGAATAAATTACTGCCTTTTGCCATATGCTGTCGTCCTGGCCGTTTTTCTGCTCTCCTCTCCATTCATCAAATTTATTTGTTTTAAATGTTGCGGACCAATTCCCTAGACCTCGAAAGGACCGTAACAATAGGAATGCATATGTGTGCAGATGCATAGTGTCATGCATAATACAGTGTTTTTAGTCATTTTTGCAGATCTGTGTGATCCGGATCGTTTTGACAATGTTGTTGTCTGTATGTGAAATTTTTCAAAAGCACAAAGGAAAAACTTTTCAGTTTTTACTACGTTGTTGTGTAAAATGTATTTAGGACCATGAGTGTGAGTTCAAGTCCCTTGGTTTTATGAAACTTTGTAACAAACATCTTATTTATCATTTCAAGAGGTCTTATATTTTGCGGACCAATTCCCTAGACCTCGAAAGGACCGTAACAGACGGAAAAACTAAATTCGAATTGTCTACTTAAACAGCCAAGCAGAGCAGAGCTCAACATTATTATTCATGACCCTTCCAAATAAGGTAAAAACACCATTTCATTCTAGGGACAAATCCTAGGGTTGTAAAAGGACATGTAAAACCGTTTCTGGAGATTTTTTGCCCTTAACTAAGCCACATACCTTCTATGTAGATATCAGAGAACAATTTAAAATATTGTATCAATGCATTCTATGGCACCTTT
>NW_015538090.1:0-867 GCF_001515605.1 Sinocyclocheilus anshuiensis
TAAGATGATGGGTTTTCAAAGGCAGAAACATTATGATTATTCACAGATGCCACAGAAAAATGGTTAATAAAGATAGAATTTATCATACGACACAGACGTGCACTAGAGCGTGATTTAGTAATCTGACAGGTTTACTAAAAAAAGGTAAAATTTCACCATGTGGTGGGTTTTCCTAGATCGCATCACATATTTTATCAACAACTTTTATTGTCTGCTAATTGTATTTGCATTAAGAAAATGTTTGCTTTTTGGGCTTTCTGTTTTAAATTTCTCAATAAAGCTTCTGAATTGAATTGAATTGAAAGCCTTTATTGTCATTGTATTTTTCTGCACACAATGAAATTAAGAGCACTGCTCCTGACTGGTGTAAGAAAACAAACATATAACCACAGACAATAAATAAGACTATAGACTGTGTGCAGTACAATTATAAAAGTATACACCAAGTCATAATATTGCACATTGAGTAATCTGAGTAAAGTGAGCATTGGCAGTACTGCACATTGACCTCTACATTGATATGAAACAGTAAGTATATACAAAAATTACAAACTGAAATGGGTTAAGTGGCATTAGTGATAAGTATCCACTTAGTACTGCTATGTTTGACACTTACGAGGCAAAGGGATAAGAACGCTTATGCTTACCGTTCTTCTAAAAACAATAACTAGAAGTTGTCCTGGCTCCTGCAGCTTTCTTTCCCTCTCTTAAGGTTGCCAGGTTTTCACAGCAAAACCCGTCCAATTGCTACTCAAAACTAGCCCAATCGCTTTTCAGGGGGATTCCCGGTAAAAATCGTGTTCCAGGAGAGTAAAATATATGTTTTTTGGCAGGGTTCCCCTGGTAAAAGTCACATTACAAAATTCT
>NW_015538091.1:0-817 GCF_001515605.1 Sinocyclocheilus anshuiensis
CATTTCCGTCACACGCTTGAGGTATTCAGCCAATAACAACGCACTAGATAGCTGTCCAATCAGAGCACACCTCTCTTTTCAGACCGATGAGCTTTGTAAAAATCGACGCGTTTCAGAAAGGCGGGGCATAGAGGAGAAACAATAATGTACAGTATGTGGAAAATAATGTGTTTTTTGAACCTTAAACCGCATAAACACATTTCATTACACCAAATACACAAAATAATGTTCTTTTTAGCAACATCATATGATCCCTTTAAAGTTGAACAAGCCTAATGATTCAATGGACCATTCATAAAGAACCATTTACTTCACTACTGAATGAATCAGCCATTTGAACGAATCAATTGAATGAATAAATGACTCGATGACTTAATCATTAAGACATTTACCACCACCTACTGGCAGTTTTAGTTTATTATTTAGAGTATTATTTAATTAAAGGAATATTTCATATTTCCATAGTAATAATAATAAATATTCCATAGTAATAATAATAAAAAATAAATGATTAAAGGTATAGTTCATCCACCCAAAAATGACAATTGTGTCATCATTTACTCACCCTTATGGTCCAAAAGAGTATATGTAATAAATTTTATCAAACAAAATATTTCTTGCTGAAGCTACTTTTTGTAATGTCTATTTGATGCTTTACACAACAATGACTTTAAATTATCTTTTGGGAGTAATTTCTCAGCCAAATTTGATGTGCGATTAATTTGCGATTAATTCGATTAATTAATCGCCACATCATGTAACTGAATTAATAAAATTTTTTTTTTTTAATTCTAATTGAATTAGATAAAAAATTTTA